>NC_056733.1:703593385-703803473 GCF_019279795.1 Protopterus annectens | reverse complement strand
CACTATATGGTCAGGATGTCCATGTTGCATATTGTCTATACTGTGTGATAACCCTTGCTGTCAGGATGTTCACATTGCAGATTGTCTATATTATGTGGTTACCCTCACTGTCAGGATGTTCATGTTGCAGATTGTGTATACTATATGGCTCTGCACACTATATTCATGCATACTGCCAACAGCTTGTACTACCGATACTTTCCATAGTTCACCCTCGCTGTCAGGATGTTCACATTGCAGATTGTCTATACTATGTCGACACCCTCGCTGTCAGGATGTTCATGTTGCAGATTGTCTATTCTATGTGGTCACCCTTGCTGTCAGGATGTTTATGTTGCAGATTCTCTATATTATATGTTTACCCTCACTGTCAGGATAGTCATCTTGCATATTGTCTTTACTATGTGGTGACTCTCACTGTCAGGATGTTCATGTTGCAGATTATTTATAATATGTGGTTACCCTAGCTGTCAGGATGTTCATGTTGCATATTGTCTATACTATGTGGTTACTCTCTCTGTCAGGATGTTCATGTTGCATATTGTATATAATATGTGGTTACCCTAGCTGTCAGGATGTTCATCTTGCATATTGTCTATACTATGTGGTCACCCTCACTGTCAGGATGTTCATGTTTCAGATTGTATATAATATGTGGTTACCCTAGCTGTCAGGATGTTCATGTTGCATATTGTCTATACTATGTGGCTGTGCACACTTTATTCATGCATACTGCCAACAGCTTGCATTACAGGTACTTTCCATAGTTCACCCTTGCTATCAGGATGTCCATGTTGCATATTGTCTATACTATGTGGTCACCCTTGCTGTCTGGATGTTCATGTTGCAGATTGTCTATACTATGTGGTAACCCTCACTTTCAGGATGTACATGTTGCAGATTGTCTATACTATGTGGTCACCCTCACTGTCAGGATGTTCATGTTGCATATTGTATAAACTATGTGGTTACCCTCGCTGTCAGGATGTTCATGTTGCAGGTTGTCTATACTATGGGGTTACCCTCGCTGTCAGGGTTTTCATGTTGTATATTGTCTATACTATGTGGTCACTCTCGCTGTCAGGATGTATATACTATGTAGCCACCCTCTTTTTCAGGATGCTCATGCTGCATATTGTCTATAGTATGTGACTGTGCACACTATAGTCATGCATGCTGCCAACAGTTTGTACTACAGATACTTTCCATAGTTTACCCCTGACGTCAGGATGTTCATGTTGCATATTGTCTATACTATGTGGTTAGACTCACTATCAGGATGTTCATGCTGCAGATTGTTTATAATTTGTGGTTACCCTAGCTATCAGGATGTTCATGTTGCATATTGTCTATACTATGTGGCTGTGCACACTATATTCATGCATACTGTAAACAGTTTGTACTACCGATACTTTACATAGTTCACCCTAGCTGTCAGGATGTTCATCTTGCAGATTGCCTATACTATGTGGTCACCCTTGCTGTCAGGATGTTCATGTTGCAGATTGTCTATACTATGTGGTCGCCCTCGCTGTCAGGATGTTCATGTTACATATTGTCTATACTATGTGGTCACCCTCACTGTCAGGATGTTCATGTTGCAGATTGTCTATACTATGGATCGCCCTCGCTTTCAGGATGTTCATGTTGCAGATTGTCTGTACTATATATTACCTCTCACTGACAGGATGTTCATGTTGCAGATTGTCTATACTATGTGGTTACTCTCGCTGTCAGGATGTTCATGTTGCAGACTGATTATACTATGTTGTTACCCTCGCTATCAGGATGTTCATGTTGGAGATTGTCAATTCTACGTGGTCACCCTCGCTGTCAGGATGTTCATGTTGCAGATTGTCTATACTATGTGGTCACTGTCGCTGTCAGGATGTTCATGTTGCAGATTGTCTATACTATGTGGTTACCCTTGCTGTTAGGATGTTCATATTGCAGATTTTCTATACTATGTGGTAACCCTCACTTTCAGAATGTTTATGTTGCAGATTGTCTACACTATGTGGTCACCATCGTTGTCAGGATGTTCATGTTGCATATTGTCTGTACCATGTGGTTACCCTCACTGTCAGGATGTTCATGTTGCACATTGTCTATACTGTATTGACATCCTCGCTGTCAGGATTTTCATGTTGCACATTGTCTATACTATGTGGTTACCCTCACTGTCAGGATGTTCCTGTTGCATATTGTCTGTACTATGTGGTTACCCTTACTGTCAGTATGTTCATGTTGCATATTGTCTATGCTATGTGGTCACCCTCGCTGTCAGGATTTTCATGTTGCATATTGTCTATACTATGTGGTCACCCTTGCTGTCAGGATGTTCATGGTCCATATTGTCTATACAAGTGGTTGCCCTCAGTGTCAGGATGTTCATGTTGCATATTGTCTATAGTATGTGGTCACCCTCGCTGTCAGGATGTTCATGTTGCAGATTGCCTATACTATTTGCTTACCCTCGCTGTCAGGATGTTCATGTTGCATATTGTCTATACTATATGGTTACCCTCACTGTCAGTATGTTCACATTGCAGATTGTCTATATTATGTGGTCACGCTTGCTGTCAGGATGTTCATGTTGCATATTGCATATACTATGTAGTTAACCTCACTGCCAGTATGTTCATGTTGCATATTGTCTATACTATGTGGTTACCCTTGCTGTCAGGATGTTCATGTTCATATTGTCTATACTGTGTGGTGACACTCACTGTCAGGATGTTTGTGTTGCAAGCTGTCTATACTATGTGGTCACCCTCGCTGTCAGGATATTCATGCTGCAGATTCTCTATACTATGTTGTCACCATCGCTGTCAGGATGTTCATGCTGCATATTGTCTATACTATGTGGTCACCCTCACTGTTAGGATGTTCATGTTGCATATTGTCTTTGCTATGTGGTCACCCTCACTGTCAAGATGTTCACATTTCACATTGTCTATACTATGTGGTCACACTCACTGTCAGGATGTTCATGTTGCAGATTGTCTGTCCTATGTGGTTACCCTCTCTGTCAGCATGCTCATGTTGCAGATTGTCTATACCATGTGGTTACCCTCACTGTCAGGATGTTCATGTTGCAGAATGTCTATACTATATGGTTACCCTCACTGTCAGGATGTTCATGTTGCAGATTGTCTATACTATGTGATCACCCTCACTATCAAGATGTTCATGTTGCAGATAGTCTATACTATGTGGTCACCCTTGCTGTCAGGATGTTCATGTTGCATACTGTCTATACTATGTGGTCACCCTCACTGTCAGGATGTTCAGGGTGCAGATTGTCTATACTATGAGGTCACCCTAGCTGTCAGGATTTTCAGGTTGCATATTGTCTATACTATGTTGTCACCTACACTGTCAGGCTGTTCATGTTGCAGATTGTCCATGTTATGTGGTCCCCCTCGCTGTCAGGATGTTCATGTGACATTTTGTCTATACTATGTGGTTACTCTTACTTTCCGGATGTTCATGTTGCATATTGTCTATACTATGTGGTCACCCTTGCTGTCAGGATGTTCAAGTTGCATATTGTCTATACTATGTAGTCACCCTCGCTGTTAAGATGTTTATGTTGCATATTGTCTATACTATGTGGTCACCCTCACTTTCAGGATGTTCATGTTGCATATTGTCTATACTATGTGGTCATCCTCACTGTCAGGATGTTCATGTTGAATATTGTCTATACTATGTGACTGTGCACACTATATTCATGCAACACCCTAGCCCAAAAGTTCCTAGAATTTATAAACTCAAATGCTATGGAACAACTTGTTACCACTCCCACAAGAGGGGAAAACATACTGGACCTGATCATCACCAACATGGGGACACTATGCTCCAGACCAGAAGTGTATCCCTCACTGGTAAGATCAGACCATAAACTAATCTCACTGGATATTCACATCCCGACCCCACCCCCTGCCCAGAAAACCACAGTGAAAAACTTCTCTAAAGCAAATTTCACACACCTCAAAACGAGGAAATCCTTCAAAGCCGGGCCTGTGGAAAATACAGCCCAGACCGCAGAATCCTTTATAAACGCATTCTATGAACACCTTCAAGAATGCATGGATCATGCAATCCCAAATAAAACCAAGACCCAATCCTCCAAAGGCAGACATCCTGTCTGGTGGACCCCAGCCATAAACAAACTATACAATAGAAGGAGGAAGCTACTACATGATAGAGCAAAATCCCAAAAAGGAAGGCATCTCTGATCAGTATTAGCAAAAACTACGGCACTCATAAAATCGTCTAAGGCCAGCTTCGAGAGAAAAGTTGCACAGGAAACTAAGGATAATCACAAGGCTTTCTTTAGTTATGTTAGGAACCTGGGTGGGAATTCCCAGATATGCTCAGAATTAGTCCAAAATGACAAAAAATACACCGAGCCCACAGACATTGCCAACATCCTAGCTGACAGGTTCAGTGCAAACTTCTCCCCCCCTCCCCACCAAAAGGGCAAATATCTATCCCAACAGAGTGCTGCCCCCCTGACATCTCAGATGCTCAGGTAAGAGCCGCCCTCTCCAAAGCAAAAAACACAGCAACAATGGGACCAGATGGTGTCCCAGGCTGCGACCTACATGAACTCCAAGAAGAGCTAAACCCAAACATAAAACTACTGTTCAATCTTAGCCTTACTACAGGATATGTACCCAAAGAGTGGCGTACAGCAACAGTGGTCCCTCTCCACAAAGGTGGTGCCTCAGCGGATCCTGGAAACTATCGCCCCATAAGCCTGACTAGCTTGGTCTGCAAAGCTATGGAAAGGATCATCATGGACCTCATAAATAAAGATATTGGGGACCTACAGACACTGGATCCTACCCAGTTTGTCTTTGTTAAGGGCAGATCCTGCCTCTTAAACCTGGTTGATTTCTTTGAAACAGTCACCAAGGCGATTGACGAGGGAAGGTGGTCCACACAGCCTACCTGGACCTGCAAGCCTTCGATACAATACCCCACTCGGGCATTATAGATAAGCTCATCAGCTTAAATATAAACCCCTATGTCACTAGATGGGTTGCAAATTGGCTCAAGGACAGAACCCACATGGTTAGAATTGCTGGAGCCATGTCAGACTCCAAACCAGTTACAAGTGGCGTCCCACAAGGCTCAGTCCTGGGACCTCTCTTGTTCGTATATATTTCTCGGTACAGGCCAACACAGAAGGACTGTGGCTGACCAAGTTCAGATGACTGCAAACTGGGTGCCATAATCAACTCTCCAGCCGACACAAGCATCCTCCAAAGGGCCTCATAGAAACAGACAAATGGTGCCAGAGCCATGGCCTCAAGCTAAACGCCAAAAGTGTATAGTCATCCCCTTTGGCAAAAACAAAGTGCCCACAAATTACCACATAGGTGGTAATCCATTAAGTACAGAAGAAGTCATTAGGGACCTGGGGACCCAAGTTGATAGCAATCTCTCATTTGACAACCACGCCAAAGTGGTTAGAAAAACATTTTATATAGCCCACCTAATCATGAAGGGATTCACATCTAGATCAGGGAGGTCATTGTACCTCTTTACTCATCCCTCATCAGGCCCATAATTGAGTACAATGCCCTTTTGGGATGTACCTTACCAGACACCTGCAGCAACTGGAAAGACCCCAAAGTACCTCACCAAGAGGATCAAAGGGCTCAAACAGATGCCATATGCTGCCGGTTAAAGAAACTCCAGCTCTACTCAGTGGCATACCGCCTGCTCAGAGGCGATCTGTGCCTGACGTATAAAGCCATGTCCAACCCAGAATTAATGGACATGCTGCACCTCAGAAAATCCAAATCCCATCGAGCTACGCGCTCGAGACTTGAACCTCAGCACTGAAATAAATAGGACATGCTGGAGGGACAGATTCATAACCCAGAGGCTCCCTTCACTCTGGAATAAAATCCCAGTCCAGGTTAGGCAGAGTCCCACATTGACTCTCTTCAAGAGGAATCTTGATGAGTGGATGGGAGATCATAGGTTTACCCCGGCTATCACTTCTGTGTCACTGTTAGACAGAGGCACAGTATACTAATCTCAAAAAACGCATAGCAAAATTAATTTAAAATGGGTGGCGAAAGCCAAACACACTCTGGCTAGGCTTATAAATGCCCTAGGGCAGATAGCCTAGTATGAACCTATGAACCTATGAACCTATACTGCTAACAGTTTGTACTACAGATACTTTCCATTGTTCACCCTCACTGTCAGGATGTTCACGTTGCAGATTGTCTATACTATGTGGTCACCCTTGCTGTCAAGATGTTCATGTTGCATACTGTCGATACTATGTGGTCACCCTCACTGTCAGGATTTTCAGGGTGCAGATTGTCTATACTATGAGGTCACCCTCGCTGTCAGGATTTTCAGGTTGCATAATGTCTATACTATGTTGGCATCTACGCTGTCAGGCTGTTCATGTTGCAGATTGTCCATATTATGTGGTCCCCCTCGCTGTCAGGATGTTCATTTGACATTTTGTCTATACTATGTGGTTACTCTCACTTTCCAGATGTTCATGTTGCATATTGTCTATACTATGTGGTTACCCTCGCTGTCAGGATGTTCATGTTTCAGATTGTCTATACTATGTGGTCACCTTCGCTGTCAAGATGTTCATGTTGCAGATTGTCTATACTATGTGGTCACCCTCGCTGTCAGGATGTTCATTTTGCAGATTGTCTATATTATGGCTTTGCACACTATATTCATGCATACTGCTAACAGTTTGTATTACAGATACTTTCCATAATTCACCCTTGCTGTCCGGATGTTCATGTTGCATATTGTCTATACTATGTGGTCACCCTCACTGTCAGGATGTTCATGTTGCAGATTGTCTATACTATGTGGTCACCCTCGCTGTCAGGATGTTCATGTTTCAGATTATCTATACTATCTGATCACCCTCGCTGTTAGGATGTTCATGTTGCAGATTGTCTATATTATGTGGTCACCCTCATTGTCAGGATGTTCATGTTGCAGATTGTCTATACTCTGTGGTTACCCTCTCTGTCAGGATGTTCATGTTGTAGATTGTCTATACTATGTGGTTACCCTAGTTGTCAGGATGTTCGTGTTGCATATTGTCTATACTATGTGGTTGCCCTTGCTGTCAGGATGCTCATGTTGCATATTGTCTATACTATGTGGTCACCCTTGCTGTCAGGATGTTCATGGTTCATATTGTCTATACTATGTGGTCACCCACTCTGTCAGGATGTTCATGTTGTATATTGACTATACTATGTGGTCACCCTCGCTGTCAAGATGTTCATGTTGTAGATTGTCTATAATATGTGGTTACCCTTGCTGTCAGGATGGTCATGATGCATATTGTCTATACTATGTGGTTACCCTTGCTGTCAGGATGCTCATGTTGCATATTGTCTATACTATGTGGTCACCCTTGCTCTCAGGATGTTCATGGTTCATATCGTCTATACTATGTGGTCACCCACTCTGTCAGGATGTTCATGTTGCATATTGACTATACTATATGGTCCCCCTCGCTATCAAGATGTTCATGTTGCAGATTGTGTATATTATGTGGTCACCCTCACTGTCAGGATGTTCATGTTGCAGATTGTCTATACTCTGTGGTTACCCTCTCTGTCAGGATGTTCATGTTGTAGCTTGTCTATACTATGTGGTTACCCTCGCTGTCAGGATGTTCATGTTGCATATTGTCTATACTATGTGGTTGCCCTTGCTGTCAGGATGCTCATGTTGCATATTGTCTATACTATGTGGTCACCCTTGCTGTCAGGATGTTCATGGTTCATATTGTCTATACTATGTGGTCACCCACTCTGTCAGGATGTTCATGTTGCATATTGACTATACTATATGGTCCCCCTCGCTATCAAGATGTTCATGTTGCAGATTGTGTATATTATGTGGTCACCCTCACTGTCAGGATGTTCATGTTGCAGATTGTCTATACTCTGTGGTTACCCTCTCTGTCAGGATGTTCATGTTGTAGATTGTCTATACTATGTGGTTACCCTCGCTGTCAGGATGTTCATGTTGCATATTGTCTATACTATGTGGTTGCCCTTGCTGTCAGGATGCTCATGTTGCATATTGTCTATACTATATGGTCACCCTTGCTGTCAGGATGTTCATGGTTCATATTGTCTATACTATGTGGTCACCCACTCTGTCAGGATGTTCATGTTGCATATTGTCTATACTATGTGGTCACCCTCGCTGTCAAGATGTTCATATTGTAGATTGTCTATACTATGTGGTTACCCTTGCTGTCAGGATGGTCATGTGGCATATTGTCTATACTGTGTGGTCACCCTCTCTGTCAGGATGTTCATGTTGTAGATTGTCTATATTATGTGATCACTCTCGCTATCAAGATGTTCATATTGCAGATTGTCTATACTATGTGGTTACCCTCTCTGTCAGGATGTTCATGTTGCATATTTTCTATACTATGTGGTCACCCTTGCTCTCAGGATGTTCATGTTGCATATTGTCTTAACTATGTGGTCATGCTCACTGTCAGGATGTTCATGTTCATATTGTCTATACTGTGTGGTCACCCTCTCTGTCAGGATGTTCATGTTGCAGATTGTCTATACTATGTGATCCCCCTCGCTATCAAGATGTTCATATTGCAGATTGTCTATACTATGTGGTTACCCTCGCTGTCAGGATGTTCATGTTGCATATTGTCTATACTATGTGGTCATCCTTGCTCTCAGGATGTTCATGTTGCATATTGTCTAAACTATGTGGTCATGCTCACTGTTAGGATGTTCATGTTGCATTCTGTCTATACTATGTGGTCACCCACACTGTCAGGATGTTCAGGGTGCAGATTGTCTATACTATGAGGTCACCCTCGCTGTCAGGATGTTCATGTTGCATATTGTCTATACTATGTGGTCACCCTCGCTGTCAGGATGTTCATGTTGCATATTGTCTATACTATGTGGTCACCCTTGCTGTCAGGATGTTCATGTTGCATATTGTCTATACTATGTGGTTATGCTCACTGTCAGGATGTTCATGTTGCAGATTGTCTATACTATGTGGTCACCCTCACTGTCAGGATGTTCATGTTGCAGATTGTCTATACTATGTGGTCACCCTCGCTGTCAGGATGTTCATGTTACAGATTGTCTATACTATGTGGTCACCCTCGCTGTCAGGATGTTCATGTTGCAGATTGTCTATACTATGTAGTCACCCTCGCTGTCAGGATGTTCATGTTGCAGACTGTCTATACTATGTGGTCACCCTCACTGTCAGGATGTTCATGTTGCATATTGTCTATACTATGTGGTTACCCTTGCTGTCAGGATGTTCATGTTGCATATTGTCTATATCATGTGGTTACCCTCGCTGTCAGGATGTTCATGTTGCATATTGTCTATACTAAGTGGTCACCCTCACTGTCAGGATGTTCATGTTGCAGATTGTCTATACAATGTGGTCACCCTTGATGTCAGGATGTTCATGTTGCAGATTGTGTATACTATGTGATTACCCTCGCTGTCAAGACTTTCATGTCACATATTGTCTATACTATGTGGTCACCCACTCTGTCAGGATGTTCATGTTGCATATTGTCTATACTATGTGGTCACCCTCGCTGTCAAGATGTTCATGCATATTGTCTATACTATGTGGTTACCCTTGCTGTCAGGATGGTCATGTGGCATATTGTCTATACTGTGTGGTCACCCTCTCTGTCAGGATGTTCATGTTGCAGATTGTCTATATTATGTGATCACTCTCGCTATCAAGATGTTCATATTGCTGATTGTCTATACTATGTGGTTACCCTCGCTGTCAGGATGTTCATGTTGCATATTTTCTATACTATTTGGTCACCCTTGCTCTCAGGATGTTCATGTTGCATATTGTCTTAACTATGTGGTCATGCTCACTGTCAGGATGTTCATGTTGCATATTGTCTATACTGTGTGGTCACCCTCTCTGTCAGGATGTTCATGTTGCAGATTGTCTATACTATGTGATCCCCCTCGCTATCAAGATGTTCATATTGCAGATTGTCTATACTATGTGGTTACCCTCGCTGTCAGGATGTTCATGTTGCATATTGTCTATACTATGTGGTCATCCTTGCTCTCAGGATGTTCATGTTGCATATTGTCTAAACTATGTGGTCATGCTCACTGTCAGGATGTTCATGTTGCATTCTGTCTATACTATGTGGTCACCCTCACTGTCAGGATGTTCAGGGTGCAGATTTTCTATACTATGAGGTCACCCTCGCTGTCAGGATGTTCATGTTGCATATTGTCTATACTATGTGGTTACCCTCGCTTTCAGGATGTTCATGTTGCATATTGAATATATCATGTGGTTACCCTCGCTGTCAGGATGTTCATGTTGCATATTGTCTATACTAAGTGGTCACCCTCACTGTCAGGATGTTCATGTTGCAGATTGTCTATACAATGTGGTCACCCTTGCTGTCAGGATGTTCATGTTGCAGATTGTGTATACTATGTGATTACCCTCGCTGTCAAGACTTTCATGTCACATATTGTCTATACTGTGTGGTTACACTCACTGTCAGGATGTTCATGTTGCATATTGTCTATACTATGTGGTTACACTTGCTGTCAGGATGTTCATGTTCATATTGTCTATACTGTGTGGTCACCCTCTCTGTCAGAATGTTCGTGTTGCATATTGTCTATACTATGTGGTCACCCTCGCTGTCAGGATGTTCATGTTGCATATTGTCTATACTATGTGCTCACCCTTGCTGTCAGGATGTTCATGTTGCAGATTGTCTATACTATGTGGTTACCTCACTCTTAGGATGTTTATGTTGCAGATTGTCTATACTATATGGTCACCCTCGCTGTCAAAATGTTCATGTTGTAGATTGTCTATACTCTGTGGTTACCCTTGCTGTCAGGATGGTCATGTTGCATATTGTCTATACTGTGTGGTTACCCTCGCTGCCTGGATGTTCATGTTGCAGTTGTGCACGTGGGGCTATTATGTTTCTCCTTGTTCTGACCTGCTGAATGGACATGACCTATTCAAGTTCTTGGTTCAGCAGGACTCCTGCCTGCTTTATCCAGGAGACAAACCTTTTCCTGTATAATCTACACATGGATTTTCTGGAGAACCAGCTGGGTAATTGTGATGGGCCATTATATGAAACAGATGCTTGACACCAGTTTGCCAGGGAAGTGACTGATATCATTAAAATCACCTGGTCTGGTAAGCAGGTGACCTGCAGAGGTATCGCCCTGAGCTGCAGCAGCAATGGGAGGTGAGGTAGATGTCGACTACACTTTGTACTAAGATTGTAAATACATTTTTTAATTTATTTTCTGGCTACTGTCTGTTGCCGTCCTTGCCTTGTGTTAGCAGGGGTACAGTGTTTTGACTAGTCACCTCTTATTGCACAGCAGCCTAGGTGAAAAGGATGTTTACATGAAGAGAAGTGGCAGTGCCAACAGGTGGTGAGGTATACATACAGATAAATCCTTACTCCTCATTCTGGAAATCCCCTCAGTGATGGGCCTGGGTATATGTGACTAATAACCCAAAATTCCTGTCTGTCCCCATAACCCAAAACTCATGTCTGTCCATAAACCTATCAGATTTGCTGGGCATTGTCTACACTCATACCATTTTGCTAATGCATGGAACTCCTTACCTCTATCCGTAAGGTCAATACCCTCTCATCCTTCAAAACCATTTTGAAAGACTTTCTAGCCAAAATCCCCCAGGACAAACTATATCCGTAAATATGAACAGGTACCTATTCATATTTCACAACTTCTTACTCTCCCTTCTTCACTCACTATCTTACTTCAATCAGTTTATCTGCCTGACTATCTAAATATGCCATAACTCTGTTTTATTCTCTTACTTCATATCGCAGTTCCTGTTTGTATTATATTAACTCACATTTAATTTCTCTATAAACTGGCTAAAATTTCTCTCAATATTAAATCATTGCCATATACGTTGTATCTATTTTTAACCAATGTTTTCACATAATGTCTAATTTGGTATAATTAACGTATAGATGTTTTTGTATTATTTTTGAAGATTGTAAAATTATTGTTCTTAAAATATGTTTGTAATACTTTAGAGTTTTTCATCCGAGAACACCTCCAAAAATGGGCACCTACCCTGTCAGACTTTCACCGTAATCAAGCATCAATAAATAAATAAAATAAATACGTTTTTAAAGACAATTAGCATAAAAAATCCTTAGTCAGTTGTTAAAGAGTTTTGCAGACAGACTACAGTCAGTATCAAGGACTTCAATGTGCTTGCACATTAGAACAAGACACATTTTTTGCAACATTTTAATCAGGACAGCAGAGAGGGTACCTTCAGCTTTCACTCTGAATTAGTTTATTCAAAATTTGTCCATGTATTGAAGAAGGATAATGACACCTATAAACCGTTTTGTACTTGTGCAATATGACCAGACACTCTGTATTCAAGAAGTTCCAAGTTTTGATGTTTTCATCAGTTTTCCTCCTTCTGTGCCTGGTTTGCAACTCTGTACTTGAAGGATAACTGTTGGCATGTCCACGTATTTCAGTCTCACAGGAGATTTCCTAGATTCCAAGATGGTGTTGATGGTTCTACCATTTCCTGTTCCCATGGTGCTCACAATGTTTACAAATCAATAGTGATTTCACAAATGCAATTACAGTGAACTGCAAAGTAAAGAAGAAAAGTAAACAATATTTAAAATAAACTCTAATAAAATTACAAAATAAATCCCTGCAAGATTCACATGGCATCTGTACTTTCACATCTGTAATTTTACAAACTCCAAAATCATGCTATCTAGAGGTAAGTAATAAGGGGGAAACATCCACAGCTACAAATATCTGCAAATGTAATAATAACACCGGCTTTTTGCTAGTGGTGAAGTCTCTGTCCCTTAAAGTAATAGGAAGCACAGTAACAAGTTACTTCACTTGTTTAGGAACAGGTTAAAAAGTAGAATGCAACTCCAAAAGCAGTACAATTGAGAGGTCAGCTGCTAAGCCCCAGCCCACACCACCCAAGTAAAGTAATTTTTTTAAATGCAATCCTTGTGCACCTAAGTGGCCCTATTGCACATAATGAACCAAAGCCACAACAGAAGATGAGTACCCAAAAACCAAACCAAAACACAAAATCAAGATAAGGCACTCAGAAGCAGTGGAAAATGTTTTTCAAGTAAATATCCAACCTTTAAATATGAAATAAGGAGAGTGAACTGTGAGCCACAGAAAATGCTTTATTAACGCTTAACTTAAATCACTGCATTTTTGTCCGCACCACACAACTTCATTAGATAACACAAACTCATCAGGCATCCCTCTTTAAATACCCTGTTATTCCTTTAAAAGCAAATATCCAATTAACAGTTTTATTTCCTAATAATTATTCTGGAACAAAATTATTATCTAAATGCATAAACGTGAAAAACCTTATGAAACATTATAATACATAAAAACTTTCCACCTTAATAAATTTTCAACCCTTACCATACATATAAATACATATAAAAATTACACTTAAATGCATTAAAAACATTTAAAAGATCAACTCTAGAAGCTAAACTATTTAAATATATCAGTGCAACACTGCCATCTTATGGTGAAACAATCCAATTGCACTTGCATATCATATAGAACACATGAATGAGCTGCCTTCGTTGAAGGTTGGGCATCAGGCTGGCAACTCGACACCATAAAAAACAACTGCCAATCATTAGCGGACCAGAGTTCCGCTGTGGCGACCCCTAACCGGCAAAAGCTGAAAGACAAACAACAACAACAAAGACAATTGTATGTGAAAAATATACCGAAAACTGTCATTATGTACAAAACAGAGAAAAACAAATACATGAAAATAACCCTTACAGGTTTAAATCAAAATATCTTATTAAAACTTGTTATGTCCTATGACTTAGCTGCCCTAAGTTTTAAAACTGGGGCCAGGGAAATTAATTAATTTAACCCAAGTATTTTAGTGGCCTCTAATACTAGTTACCAATATACTTCTTTCATACAAATTTTTTTTTCTGTTCTGTATATAATGACAGTTTTCAATGTATTTTTCACATGATTGTCTTTGTATATATTCTATATGATATGCAAATGCAATTGGGTTGTTTCACTATAAGATGGCAGTATTGCACTTTTATATTTAGATAGGTTGGTTTTTAGAACTGATCTTTTGAATGTTTTTAAATGCATTTAAGTGTATTTTTATATGTATTTATATTTATGATAAGGGTTGAAAGTTACGTAAGGTGGCAAGTTTTTATGTATTATAAGTGTTTTTAAGGTTTTTCACGTTTGTGTATTTAGATAATAATTTTTTTCCAGAATAGGATTTTTATGAAATAAAACTGTTAATTGGATAATTGCTTTTAAAAGAATAACAGGTTATTTAAAGAAGGATGCCTGATGAGTATGTGTTATCTGAAGAAGTCGTGTGGTCTCTTGTCTTTTGGCTTTTCCCGGTTAGGTGACGCCACAGCGGAACTCCGGTCCGCTAATGATTGGCAGTCGATTTTTTATGGTGCCAAGTTGCCAGCCCGACGCCCAACCTTCAAAGAAGGCACACCCATTCACAGACACACGTGTGGTATGGACAAAAAACGCTGATTTACAGTGGATATAAAAAGTGTACACATCCCTGTTAAAATGCCAGATTTTATGATATAAAAAGCGAGACCACAATAAATAATTTCAAAATTTTCCCACCTTTAATGTGACCTATAACATATACAACTCAATTGAAAAACAAACAAATCTGTTAGGGGAAAAATATAAACAATAAAAAATGTACAATAAGCTGGTTGCATTAAGTGTGCACACCCTTAAACTAATACTTAGTTGAATCACCTTTTGATTTAAGTACAGCATTCACTCTTCTTTGGTACACACCTGCCATCAATTAAAGAAACTCTGATTAACCCCAAATAAAGTTCAGCTGTCCTAGTAGGATTTTCCTGACATTTACTCAGTTGCCTGCTACAGAAAAAGCCATGGTTCACAGACAGCTTCCAAAGTATCAAAGGGATCTAATTGCTGAAAGGCATCAGTCAGGAGAAGGGTACAAAAAATTTTCACAGCATTGGATATATTATGGAACACAGTGAAGACAGTCATCAAAAAGTGGAGAAAATATGAGACAACAGTGACGTAGCAAAGAACTGGATGTCCCCCCAAAATTGATGAAAAGATGAGACAAAAACTGGTCAGGGAGGCTGCCAATAAACCTACAGCAACACTGAAGGAGCTACAGGAATTTCTGGCAAGTACTGGTTGTGTACTACATGTGACAACAATCTCCCGTATTCTCCATAAGTCTGGACTGTGGGGTAGGGTTGCAAGATGGAAGTCTTTTCTTACACAGAAAACATCCAGGTCTGGCTAAAATTAGCAAAACAATACATCAAGTCCCCCAAAAGCATGTGGGAAATTGTGCTATGGTCTGATGAGACCAAGGTTGAACATCTTGGTCACAAATCCAAAAGCTGCATTTGGTGCAAACACAACACTTCACATCACCAAAAGAACACCATCCCCACGGTGAAGCATGGTGGTGGCGGTATCATACTTTGGGGTTGCTTTTCTTCAGCTGGAACTTTGGCTTTAGTCAAGGTGGAGGGAATTCTGAACAGTTCCAAATACCAGTTACTTTTGATCCAAAATCTTATGGTGTCTGCTAGAAAGCTGAAGATGAAGAGGAATTTCACCTTTCAACATGACAATGACCACAAGCATACATCCAAATCAACAAAAGAATGGCTTCACCAGAAGAAAATTAAAGTTTTGGAATGGCCCAGCCAGAGCCCAGACCTAAGTCCAATAGAAAATGTGTAGGGTCACCTGAAGAGGGCTTTGTACAAGAGATGCCCTCACAGTCTGACAGAGTTGGAGTGCTTTTGCATGGAAGAGTGGGCAAATATTGCCAAGTCAAGATATGTATGCCATGCTAATAGATCCTACCCAAGAAGACTGAGTGTTATAATTAAATCAAAAGGTGCTTCAACAAAGTATTAGTTTAAGGGTGTGCACACTTATGCAACCAGCTTATTGTATGGTTTTTATTGTTTTTTCCCCTAACATATTTGCTTATTTTTCAATTGAATTGTACAGGTTATAGGTCACATTAAAGGTGGGAAAAGTACTGAAATGATTTATTGTAGTCTCATTTTGTTATATTACAAAAACCTGGCATTTTAACTGGGGTGTGTACACTTTTTATATACGCTGTACCTGTCCACCCCTTACAGCAGGAATTCAGCTCAAAGCCATTCAGTGGGAGGACACAGGCCCAAACTCAGTGACAGTGTGTAAATATTGGCCATACACAGTAAGACTATGAATAGACTAATCAAGATTACTGTAGCATGTTTTCTGAGGGGTCTGGCATGTGACAGCCAGATTGTCTATATTCTGACAACCATCAATGATTTGCCAACCATTTGGCAGACATCCACATTTGTGCCAAAAGGACCACATCTATGAGACACACGTTCACATTTTGTAAACATCTGTGTAGTGGAGAGGTATGATGCCTACAGGGAAGATATACTACAGCAGTTTTGCATTGCTGTCTGTCATTATGGCACACTGGTGTTGCTGGGCTGTCCCCATATAGTTGCTGTAATAGCACACAGCTATTTGTCTGACAGTGGCTATATGACATAGTAGTGGGACTTTGCCTGTAGGGGACACACCACAATAGACTGCAGTGATAGATGTAGAGCCATACGCAGACCCTGTCATGGCACACAGGGACATAACCGGTATTGCTACTATCTTGGTGATAGCCACACATGTATTGTGTGAAAAGACTTCTGTGTATGACGTGTGAGGGAGTGGTGGATAGTGCAGCCCATTTTGGTTGTGCAGGGTCTGTACATAGTGGATGTCAATGTATTTAGTTTAGTGATGTGTTCCCCTCTTGTGTTTCAGGAACAATGTCTTGCAGGAGGCACCCAACATTCACAGCCACAGAAAATTATGCTATCCTGGATGGCCTCAGACTGCATCACCACATTCTGCTGTGCAGGAGTCACCAAAATCATGACCAATGTTCAGCACTGTGGGCTGACTTCATCATGGCAGTGAACCAAATAGGCCAACAGAACAGGACCTACAAGCAGGTTCATCACCGGGCCACAGATATGGTCAATGTTGCATGGCAAAGGGCAGCTGCTGTGGCCAGGGACTGTGTTAGTACCGATGTAGGGCCTGCTACAGTTCAACCACTCTCGGCCACAGAGGAATTCCTGGCAAACCTGGGATCAGCCACCAGCTCCCAGACATCCATTACCCCATACATCCTGAAGGTGGGTGCCACAGCATCCACAGCAGAGGAGCATTCAGGTAAGCTTACTGTGTTCATAAGTGCAATACAGTATCAGTCATTGTGGCAGGCACTACGTACCAGTATACAGGTGACAGGTCTATCTGCATTGGGTGGGGGTGTTTGGTTTTAACACACAGTTGTGCACACATACTCAGAATAATAGCAATGTAGACAGTAACACGTTAGCTACTGTACATGTGGATATATGCACATATTACCTTATAACAATGCAACATGTGGTATTGCTGACAATACCTCTTCCTCACATTTTCATACGTACGTCAGGTGTGGCTGGAGTCCAAGGAGGTGTACCTGGAAAGTGTGTCACTATTGTTTGACAGATCATACTGTATATACCATAAGAATGTTAAGGGCTGCCATGTTGCCCTAGGCACAACTGTTATGCTTAGCCAGAGTAGAATAGTTGTATGTTCCATGTCAGAGCAGTTAACGTAAGTGCATAGAATAGGTCATCATAGATGTGTATTTGCAGGAACGTTAGCAAAATTGCACTTATTGTTAAGGACTATGCAGCCTGCTATACAGGGGGCAATCACTCCAATATACCTGTTCACACACAATAGGGAGATGGTACATACCTGAGGCACTGACACTACAACTGGCATATTATGCTCTGCAAAGGTACACTGGGTTTTAGGCGTAGATCTGTCACATTCATTGTCATATTGCTTATCTCACAGGTATATTGTACTGGCAACGTTAACCAGATGTAGCTGCAATGCATGTTATAAATGGCCTGTCTTGTTTGTGTCTGTTGTTGTGTGTTTGTGTGTTGTACATAGGATCAGAAATAAGATATGGGATGTGTAATGCAGTTGTGACTCCTCACCTGTATGTGTCTGTGTGGAGTACCATACATAATAGTACAAGTAGTAATGCACTCATTTTGTCTTCTTCCTCACAAGTGAATATGGGGGTTGGCATCTGTCCCCCTCACAACCTGATGTCAGTTTCCCATTGGACTCTGATGATGATAGTGGCCATAGCAAGGCACAGGTGGGGTTGTTAGGGCTGAATCTGTCCCAGGGGTTGACATACTATTTCTTCCCCCATTCTCCCCACACACAGTTAGTATGCCCATACATATGCAGTCCCCTGAGGCCACAGATATCAGACTGTCAGAGGGTGACGACATTGAACAGGACAGTATGGCAACTATGGCATCAGTGAGTGTAGACATTGGTCATAGCCAGAGAATTGGCGAGGGCCCACACAGGCAGATTGACAGGGGGGCTCAAAGCAGGACCGCTGCCCATCCATCACCTGTCACAAGTGTCACATCACAGGTCCCTCGCTGCATGTTTCAATCCATCATGGAGGCACAGGCACATTCCGAACACAACACCAGACAGATGCTCAGGATTATGGATGCAGCACAGTCTGACATCCATGACTGCCTGCACCACATTGGTGATACCATGGATCATTTCAGTGATGTAGTGGACAGACAGTGGGCTGAGACACTGTCAGTCTTTTACCAGACATTGTCTGTGCTGGAACATTTGGTTGGAGTAGGCCATCGCACACGTGGACGTAGGTCAGCAACACCATCTGCTGAGACTCCACGTGGCCATGCACACTCATGATCCCATAGTGGCAGTAGCTCCAGCAATACAGAATGAAGTGTGCTGTCCACACCATGACATGGCAGGCCATGGGCACATGGTCCTGAGTGGTCCCATGGGAGACACAGGTTCAGCAGAGAGCAATTGCTGTCAGCTGCTAGCACTGAATCTCACCCTGGACATGGAAGTGCCAGTTCCACTCCTGGCAGAGCCAGTTCCCATGTTCATGGCCAGAGACAGTGAACTATCCACTCTGCCATGTTTGGTCCACAGTTGTACAACATACACATGTGTAGGGCTAGCACTGGGTTTGACTGTGTACACACACACCCTCAAACATCACAGTTACATGCAGGTCACCAACAGACACATATGACTCCTCTTCACAGCATATCTAACCAGCACCCCTTCCTGACACACACACATGCTGTCAACTGTTTGGCACAGCCTAGGCCTCTAGCACCCCCCCACACCACACCCCGTGCATGTGATGACACCTGTGCAATATCCCTGCCATCAATGCAGGGACATGCAAATATGTGTCTGATGCACAGGGTGATTATGTTACTTTACATGTAGTTGTGTAGTGCGGTATTATGACATGGCAGGTGTGGGCCATGACAGGTGCTATATGCTGGCATGTGTCATTACTACACATCAAATTTTCTGTAACTTTGTCAAATGATGTTGGACTGGCAGTGGTATTACAGACTGACAGGTGTCTCACAGACCGACCTGGGTATGTTTCTGTTCCAAGGTTCTAAGTGGCTAAGCTACAGAGACTTGGCAGCAATACAGTGCCACAGGATAGTATGGCAGCACAGCAGACATATGACATCAGCAAGGTACAGCTGTATATGTGCGTGCTTACCTAGGTGCATATCTGTAGAACAGTGTGTCAGGCACAATTGGGGTAGTCAGCAGAAACATGCAAACATACCTTGTGACAAGATCTGCTACCCTTGATACGTGTCACCTGGGTTTTCCATACATACAAATGTAGGTGGTGGCAGATGCCTAGGTAGATGCAGGCTATTTAGGGCCAGCAGCCAGTCACAAGGCAATAAAATGCATGACCATTGCAAATAAATAGCCCATATGGCCATATGTGTACAGCTGAATGCAATATGTTTGTATACATACACACTTGGCTTATGTCAGATTAGATCCCCTACCTATCTAGTAGTTCACACTATAGCACAAAGTACTTGTCACATGCACCACAGATCTTATCTGATGAGACTAACAGCCAGTGCTAAGGTGTATGACATAAGCAGGCCTTGTATAGGACAATGGAGAGGCTAGCAGGTAGTCACAGGGCCATAAAAGAAATAACCATTGCACAGGCATAGGCCAGATGTCTATGTCAGTAATGCTGCAGGAGATTTATCTACACACACATATACAAGGTGGTTGATGTGAGATTAGAACCCCTACCTACCTACTATTACATACTGCAGCTTGCAGTATTTATTGCACGCACCACAGGTTATATTGTTTCACCTTACAAATCTATTGTACATGTGGATGCAGCCACAGTACTTGTAGACTACACAAAGTGGCCTTGTATTACTCAGCATGTGTGGTCTGCTGAGTGACTCTGGTTGATGCTGTTATTGTATCTAGTGTCCTAGCAGTAGGATACCTGTTAATACCCCTGCTATGTGTGTAAAGTTACCAGTATCATCATGTCTGGTCAGATGCAGTTTGGTAGGTGGTCAATTGGCCGGTGACAATATGGCCTGTCCAAGTCCTGCTTTGCAAACATTGCACATTATACCACCTGCTCACCGTTGTCTGTCTACAGGGTGACATTCCATAGGCACAGCGTTCTGTGGGTGAATGTATTCTGTCATTCTGCAGCCTTGGTCAGTTACCATTTGACAACTGCTGTGTGTGTCGGTGCAGATAACCCCAGTATTCTGCGTGTAAGTGGGGACATTCGTAAATCTGCACACACACATATATAAGTGTATATTGTAATATTTTATATTTGTATATATATATATATATATATATATATATATATATATATATATATATATATATATATATATAAAATGTGCCACACACTGATAGATAGGGTAATCGTGTTTGAGGGGGTTACGGAGAATCAGATATGTATACACAGCTGTCTGTATGCACAGACATATTTCCACATAGCAGTTCTTTGGGCAGATGAGGCATCAGACATGGGCTCAAGTTAGCTAAGTGTAGGAGCATGCCTAGTGTGACTGTCAGTACTTACAAGGTGCCTCCAGGCCAGACCTACCTGTACTCCAGTCCAGTATTTTGTGTGATGCTGCAAACAGTCAAGCACCTCCCTGATAGTTTGTCCAAGGCATTCCCCAGCTGTTTGCTACAAGTAATATATGACACATTACCTATGACCTGTACATATTACAATAGAATATACAGAGTTTTGTGTCATATTTTATGTATATTTTACATAGCATTGTGATTTTCTGGTACATTAGTGGTGAATCATTATAGACTGTACATTAGGAGATGATGTCAGACATTTCAGTTACTGACTTCATACACTTCAGGACATTCACGCTACTGTATAACCTGTTATTCTCTGAACTTTCAACATTTATCTGGCCAGTAGTTAATCCTTCTCCTTATATTTGGGCCTTTGTCCCAGTATTGTTCATGGCTTTGTCCAGATTTCCTGCTGTAAGTGGTTGAGAGGTATGATGTGCCTGGGGTACATGATGTAACACCACACACAGGGTGACAGTCTTCATACCTCTCTCTGCACATGTTTTTGCAGAATGTCCAGCATTCCATCCCATATGTCTGCTGTGTTCCTCATATAGTTGTGTTTATTCAGTAATATTCTACTACATGCAGTCCACTAAATTGTTGCAAGTATTGACAAAGTTAAGTGATGGTCTTTACATCTTGCTGTTAATCTGACCTGTTGCAATTTGCTATTATACTAGCCACTTTCTAGGTTACTCAGAGCATGTATAATGTCTGTTGGCTTGGCCCTCTGTACCTCCATTTTCTCTGGATTTGTCCAGCTTTCTTGCAGTAACAGAATGCGGCATTTGTACAGTCTGTGGAACTCCTACCATACGAGTAACTCACATACAAAAGCAGTAGGTGTGGCCAGTTTCAAACCATCAACCATGCTAATGTCCTTAGCCCAGTAAGCCACACCAGCCACCACAGAGTGAGGTTTAAGTCTTTACACTAACACTATACAGACATACACTGTGACACCTGCTGTGACCTCTGCATTTTGTGGAAAATACAACTTGTGGCCAGGTTCTTTCTGACAGACCTGGAATTGTGTGGTCTGCTGCTATATCCTTGCAAACATACTGCTACTGTAGTTGTATGGGAACACTGTTGTGTTGGTGGTAGGGGACTCTGGCATTGACAGTCTTGTGTCTGTCCTATGATCCCACTGTTTGGCATTTCTCTTGCACAATGATGTGGGGTTTCCAGCCATGTGGCCTAATGCATATTATGGGGCACTCAGTATTGGACAGGGTACCTGTTGTCTCAAGTAGCTGTTAGTTCTCTGCAAGTAGCCCAGTAGCCCACTCTATTCCCTTGACTACATGCAGCAGGTCCATACATATGTTATCACAGGTTCATAGGTTGGTACTAGGCTATCAGGCCTAGGGCCTATACAAGCCTAGCCATAACTATTCCCTGGATATTTCTTCCAACAATATTTACTTCCCTGGACCCCTGTCTAGCAGGGTGACTGATGTGATCCGAAGGGTGAATTTCCTATCTCCCATCCAGTCGTCAAGGGTCCTTTTGAAGAGTGCCAAGGAGGTGCTCTGCTTGACATGCATGGGCAGTCTATTCCACAGTATGGGGAGTCTCTGGGTCAGGAACCTATCCCTCCAGCATGTTTTGTTTATTGTGATGAAAAGGCTTAGATCCCTGGAGCATGTGGCTCTGAGGGTTTGGGATATTTTTAAGTGGAGCATGTCCAACAGCTCAGGGTTTTACATGGCCTTGTATGTTAAGCAGAGATCGCCTCTGAGTAGACGATATACCACAGAGTATAGCTGGAGTTTTTTTAGATGGTCAGCATAGGGAATCTGCTTTAGGCCTGTGATTTATTTAGTGAGGTATTTCTGCAGCCTTTCCAGCTGTTGCAGATGTCTTGAGATGTACATACCAAATGGGGCGTTGTACTCTATAATGGGTCTAATGAGGTATAAGTACAGTGGGACAATGACCTCCTTTTTTCTGGATGAGAAGCCCTTAATGATGAGGTGTGCCACAGAGAAGCATTTCCTAACTGTTGTGGCAATGTGGTTATCGAAGGTGAGACCACTGTCCACCTGTGTCCCTAAGTCTCTCATCACACTTTTGGTGTTTAGTGTACTGCCACCTATATGGTAATTCATGGGTACATGGTTTTTCCCAAAGGGGATAACTATACATTTCTTGGCATTAAACTTGAGCCCGTGGCTCTGGCACCAAACATCTGTTTCTGTAAGGCCCTTTTGTAGAAAATCCAAATAATTTGGGGATTCAATAATGGCTTCCAGTTTGCAGTCATCTGCAAACTTTGTTAGCCAGAGTCCCTTAGTGTTGGCCTGTACTTCAGAGATGTAGATGCCAAACAAGAGTGGTCCAGGGACTGAACCGTGAGGTACTCCACGTGTCACTTGTCTGGAGCTGGATTTGGAGTCGGCTATTTTTACAGTCTGGGTTCTGTCAGTAAGCCAATTGGTAACCCATCGAGTGACGTAGGGATTTATGCCCAGCTTAGTAAGTTTATCTATGATTCCAGAGTTGGGGATGGTGACAAAGGCCTTGGCAAGGTCCAGATAGGCTGTCTGGACAGCCTTATCCTCATCCACAGCTCTGGAGACTGAAACAAAGAAGTCTATCAGGTTCAGGAGACAAGATCGGCCCTTCACAAATCCAAACTGGGTGGGGTCCACTGTTTGAAGGTTGCCAATTTCTTTGCTTATAAGTTCCATGATAATGCATTCTATGCCCTTGCAGATCAGGCTCGTCAGACTGATGGGACAGTAGTCCCAGGGATCCAAGGTGGATCCCCCTTGTGGAGTGGGAAAACTGTAGCTGTACGCCACTCAGTGGGCATGAAACCTGAGGTGAGGGTATGATTAAACATGACACGTAGGTGAGGTGCCAGTTCATTTTGTAGTTCATGTAGTACACAGCCCAGGATGTCATCTGGTCCCATGGATGCTGTATTCCTAGCTTTGGAGAGTGCAGTTTCTACCTGTGTGGCCATGATTACCGGAATTTGGCAATCTTTTGGTACTGAGATGGGCCCTTTAGGGGTTGAGATGGGAGTGAAGTTGGCACTAAATCGATCTGCCAGGATATTGGCACTATCCTTGGGATCAGTATATTTAATGCCATTCTGTTGTAGCACAGAGCAGATCTGAACATTGCCATTTAGATTCTTGACATAACTATGGAATGTCTTGTGGTTGTCTTTGGAATGTTTGGCAATTTTATTTTCGTAACTAGCATTTGAGGATTTTATGAGGGACCTCAGCTTCTTACTGAGGCTGGTAAGGGAATTTTTTGCATCCTGGTCTAGTACACCATACATTTGTTTTATAGGACAGTGACTTACCTTGTGAATGTAATGGTTGGCAGACCTGTGTTTTAGGGCTGACTCTGTCTGATGCACACAGTACACAGCCAATACATGGTTAGATACAGGTTGTGTGGTCTGGCTGGCATCCTTTTCACTATGTATGTGAGTTGGAGTAAGGTGTCAGTCCCTAGGACCCCAGGTTGTCAGTGGATGTGCTATGTGTTGCCTCTTGGCCAAGGCCAGGGCATACTGGGCATGCCTTCATCCATCTACAGGGACAGTCTCAGGGGGTTCCTCCTTTGAGTCCTCCTGTGGGTGTGGCTGTGGAGACCTAGGCACTGGTGGGGAGCTGTGTGTCCCTTCCCCTGTGATGATCCTAATGCAGCTGTTTCCACAGGGTCATATTGTGTAGCATGGCTCATAATGTGAACATCTGTGCACATGTGGCTCAAGAGTACTGCAGGGCTCCACCAGATACATCAGGCACTGGAACTGGAACTTGAGCAGCCCAAACACACGATCTGTGGTGTTCCTAGTTTGTGCCTCATTATGGCATTCTTCGGTAGGTGTGTTTGCATTTCTGAAGGGTGTCATCATCCACGGTTCCAGTGTGTAGCCAGCATCCCCCAGTAGATGGCCATAGGGGTATCCCCCCCTGGCAAATGTCTAGTACAGCTGTGATATGTGCCAGACATCAGAGTAGTGATAACTACCAGGGCTGCCAGTACACACATTCATGATAATGCCCCAGGCATTGCAGCCCACCTGGAGTGATACCCTTTGCAGTTGACATAGACTCTAATCCTCATCAGGTAGTGCTTTGATATGGACATGAGTGCAGTCTATGGCACCCAGTACCTCAGGGTAGTGTGCAACATGGTAGAAGAGATGCATACTGCTGGCCCTCTCCTCAGGGGTGTGGGGTAAATAAATGTGCTCACTGGCATGTGTTTGTGTGGCATCCAAGAACTGGTGGAGTACCCTGGATGTTGATGCCTGTAAGAACCCTATCATGTCCAGAGTTGGTTTTTGAAAAGTACCTGTAGCTAGTATCCTAAGGACTACACATACCTTTGTGTTGAGAAAACCAATCATATATAAGGTTCCCCTCTGTTGCCTCTGTGTCTGAGATGAGGGAGGCAGAGCTTGGTGAGTTCTTGTAGTATGTCCCTGTCTACCTTGTAGCACTCTACAATCTCCAGCTCTTGTAGCACCTGGAAGGTTACCCTGGACTTGAACACTCTTCTCCTTCTCAGTCTAGGCCTATTGTCAGCAGCAGCATCAGCACTGACCTCAGCATCTAGCACATACAGATATAGCAGAGCTGCAGTATCCCCTAGCATTATGTCAGTTAAAATTCCCAAGTCTGTACTCTAGTGGTGCGGAGTGTGAGGGAAAATCAGATTGTAGAGTGTATGCATATTTATAGTGCTTTTCTGCAGAAGCAGCCTGTGTGATTGGCTAACTATGATGCATTCTACCTGCCAAATACATCACTGAGGGGTTGGAATGGCTCAGTTTAGCTGGAACAGGGGTCATCAGTAGTTTATATATGATTGGTTTTCTCAGCTAATTTTTTTGAAAGCCTTCACTGCTAAGCAGTGCAGCGTGGTGTGCAAACCTGCGCCACAGCATAAAAAATGCTCTGCAGTCAGTAGACACAACCTCATGTATGCACCTGCTCTGCAGAGCTCAAACTAGCTAAAACAGATAAGGTAAAACAGGTAAGATAAACAGAGCTTTGCAGGCAATGGACACACACACCCCCTATTCAGCTCAGCTGTGCGGTACACAAACAGGTGCTGCTGAGCTCCAATGTGCTTAAAGAAACACAAGACACACCCCTTTTGATGTCAGCTACCTCTTCTGCAGACACCAACATGGTTCTGGGGCTACATGGATCTGCTCTGCAGGCACAGATACTCATTTTTGCTCTTCAGTAACCCAGCTCATTTGCATAGAGATCTGTGCACACAATCTGGTAACTACACTATTTCAGACCCTGCCTTCTTAGCGACCACAGATATCTACCATTATGCAAACTCCATGCAATTCCCTATTAAGCATTATTGTCACTTTTTTACTTTTTTTCATTTTTACAATTTTAAATATTTTTTTTTTGCATAACAGCATGTTTGCGCACTGCTGCTCACCGTGCAAACATAATATGAGTCTTAAAAAAATTATTTTCTATTACTTCCATTAGTGCCACGGTAGTGAAGCATTTAGCATTGTCGCCTCACAGCAAGAGGTTCTCCCATTCGATTCTTGGCTAGAGCACCTTCTGTGTGGAGTCTGCATGTCCTCCCCGTGGTAGAGTGATGTTAAAGACATGCAGGTAGGTGCGTGCATGAATGGGCATGCCTTCTTTGAAGGTTGGGCATCGGGCTGGCAACTCAGCACCATAAAAATCCACTGCCAATCATTGGCAGAAGGGAGTTCCGCTGTGGCGACCCCCTAACCGGGAAAAACTGAAATACTTTTATTACTTCCATTACTTTTTGTATACACAGTGCATATTTTTGCAAATATCTGTGTCTGCTATGCTATTTCTGACATTCTACCTTGCCTTTTACAGCCCCTGTTCCATTTTTAATTTTATGTACACGGAAAGTTCCCGTATACACTTCAGACACCAACACAGTGTCTGCATGACAACCTTATGTTTGCTGGATCACTCTAGCACCCTAATTTGCATGCATTTCACCTCCTTATGAGGTGATTTTTATGCCATGGACACTTGTGTGTTTGCACACTGGTGCACGCCCCTCAGCTCCATTTGCTGGATCACGCAGATGCTTAATTCCATGTAAGCTCCGTGCCACTATGCCTACTTGGAAAATTGATCTGTGTAGGCTTTATTGACTTACCCCCTTGTTTATTTACTTGTTTTATTGTTATTACTTGGGTGAACAAATACCACATAGGAAAGGTTATAAAACAGCAATGCTAGTTAAAAACTCAGATGGCATAACACAGTGGAGTTAGTGAAAAGGAATTGGAGAATGATGGAAGGGTTGCCTGACACAAAGACAAGGTGGTGGGAGCTCCTATATTTGTAAAGAAAAGGGCATTTCCAGATGGAGTTGAATAGATTTTCATTAACCTTAGAACTTAATAAAAAAGGTAATGTTTTAATTGTAATCAGTGTAAATATATAGCCCATGGGATAGATCTATGGAAGGTTTGACTACAATTTCAAATGAATTATTTATGCAGCTTTCCATAGTATATAGCCCACTTTTTATGTACAAAAGACCACCAGAGCTGTAAAAAGACAGAATATGTGAATGTATGTGTTCTGTTGAAAAGGAAGCTATGACTAATGCATTCAGAATGCACCTCCATAGTTCTTCAGGATGTAAAGAATTTATGTTTGTTGTTATTGACAGAGTGGCAGACATTAACAGGTATGGGTGCCAAGGAAGAATTATGTTGGAAGGAGTACTTCTGACAGTTGCACAACACCAGGAATTAATAAGGACAATTTTGCTGTATTCATTTAGAAAAAAAGTTGAAGCATGTAATCATGTGACTCATAAATTTTATTTAAGCTTGTGTGTAATTGTGTTCCACAGTGTGATGAGGTCATTAACTAGACTGCATCTACATTAATGTGATTTTATTTTCTATTCTTGCTTGCTATATCTTTTGAAGTATTATTTTTCGTTTATGTCTTTTACTGTGGGATTGTCTGTTCAAATTCAGAATCTATGGTAACAGGAAAGCCAAGTAAACATACAGAGTTCCTCATCTACAAGAACGGGACAAAAAAGTTTATGGAAACAGCTATTATGAGGCTAAGGCATAATGGTGATCTAAATAATGGAACCACATTAACAAACTATATGAAAGACTAAGGCTACAGGAAGAAATTTGAAAAGCATATTAGTTACATCTTTCAGGATGTGTAAAATAAAAACTACTCAAATGTCAATTAAGAAACCTGCTGTCATGATCCCTATAGCTTCATATCAGTAGCAAAACTCCTGAAATATGGCTATTCAATATGTACCTGTCAACTTAAGGGATAAGAAATAAAACACTATAAAAATAGATATGGGTGAAGTCATATGCTTAGAAAGAGCACTATGGCTATAATTGGCTTACTAAATGATGTTAGGAGATGCAGTGTTAGCACTGACCTTTAGTGTTTACATAAATGCATATAGCTAATATGATCATGTTATTCTGCATGGCAAAAATAAAGCAGAGAAGGAACAAATGCTATGACCTCTCCCTGACAGCTCCAGAGTTCAATTCTCACCTCCAGCTACTTGTATGGAGATTTGCACGTTCTTCCAGAGTGTGCACAGATTCTCTAGGTAGTCTGATTTCCTCCCCAAAACATGCTGCTGACTACACTAAATTGCCTATTAACTCATCATGTTTATACTGATATTTATCCTTACCTTTGTGGTTCATGTTACGGAAGAATAGTGTCTGAGAAGGACTAGTCTACTCACCCAGTTAAAACTATTTAGAATCATTAAAATGAACATTTGATCACAGCAGAGCACTGATCCACATGCACTTTTTTTTTTTTTTTTTTTTACACACTGAACCCAAGTGCACAGTACAGTTATTGCTCAGTGTCACATGATCTGCAAATGTAGGTTGATAGAATCAGACCCTGAACTAAAGGAACCTTAAATCCTCTGTGATAACTGGTAATGAAGGGAGCTAATCTTTTGTGAGCTCTATTGGCAGGAGCTCAGCAGCATCACTTTACGGGTGTGGGACAAGTGTGGTTGTGGTAGCAGGTTTGCATCACAGAGGCTTAGTAGCCACTAGGCGGTTTCATACCATAACATGGAGATATACATTTTTTAGTTTTACTTTAGAGCCAATATGCTGCTCTGATCTGCATAGCAAGCAACATATCACCAGAAAGGGGATTGCTGGTCTAACAAGCAGTACAACATCTGTTTGTAAACAGCTGGAGTCCCACACGTTAGGGTTACTGTCTGACCCTCTTTACAAAGGTCAGTACACATCTGATGTGTTGCATCCAGCAAAAAACATGAAAAAAGCCACTGTCTTGAGATTTTAGGACAAAAATATTTCCAAATATTCCTGTAATAGTTTCACAAGACAATTATTTTGTATATGGAACACCTTTTAATATATAAAACAAAAGTCAAATACTACAAGCTGGAGTCCCACACATCAGGGTTTACTGCCTGACCCTCTTTACAATGGACAGTACCCATTTGATCAGTTGCATCCTGCAAAGAACATGAAAAAAGCAAATATCCTAGGATTTTAGGACAAAAATATTTCTAAATATTTTAGTCATAGTTGCAAAAGACCACAATAGCACACTACTCCCTAGACATAGTTGCTTTAACGGAAACCTGACTAAATAAAAACATAACTAACTCAGATGTTCTCCCTACCGGCTACAACATCATTAGACAAGACAGACCTCTTCGTAAAGGAGGTGGAACTGCCTTACTGTATACGTCCAATTTAACTTTACGTCAAATACCAAACTCCTACCCCTCCCCCAGTAATTGGGACATAGTTATCGCTCAACTTCAACTTTGCCCTAAAAAGATCATCACCATGATTGTGATCTATATTCCACCTGGTATTATACCTGCTAGCCTTGAAGACTTCTTATCCTGGTGTTCTTTCACATACTCACAAGAAACCCTTATTCTGTGGGGATTTCAACCTAGATTGGTTCACCTGTATATCAGAACCACAAAGTAATATAATAAATCTCCATGGCTACCAGCAGCTAGTCCAAATTCCCACTAGATGTGATAAAAAAAATCTAAAAGGGAATCCATCCTTGACTGGGTCCTAACAACCCCACATTGTACCCCCACACAGGCAGTCTTCCAGACACATTAAGCGACCACAACATAATATACCTTATACATAGAACAAGCCTATGCAAAACCACTAGCTATAGATCCACTAAAAAAACACAAAAAATGTCTCTCCCGAGGTCCTCAATACTCTATTCTATAACTGTGACTGGACCCCCCTAAAAACCCTCCCACTTGACCAGGGTGTAGCCTATTTCAGTAAAACATTTCTACAACAGTGAGGCAATGTCGTTCCATTGCACAAAATCAATGTTAGAACCTCTACAAACCCCTGGCTCAGTAAGGAAACCAAACAAATCCTCAAGTCCAGAGACAGTGCTTGGCTCTACTATCAAAAACACAAATAAACACAAACCCTAACTAAGTATCGAGAGCTGCACAACCAGGCAAAAAATGCATTAGGCTGGACAAAAAAAATCATATTACACTACATTATAAACTAAATACCAACACAACCCCCCAAATTTTGGAAAAGTGTAAGCCAGCTACTAAACCCACCCAAAAGTTTACCCCCAAACCTACCACCCCTGACACTAAAGTTCCCATAGAAACACAATTCAACTCCCACTTTGTGAACTCAATTCTATCCTTAGTATCACAAGACAGTTCCAGCCTCACTATCCCCCAACACAAACATTACTAATACAAGCTTTATCCTCAAAACAATTCCTACCACCTCAATCAAAAGCATGCTCTCCAAACTAAAAACCTTGTCAACTGCAGCCGACCTACTCTCCAGCTATTTCTTAAAACTCACAGCAGATGCTATTGCTATCCCAATCTCCACTCTCATAAACAGATCTATTGCTGAAAACTATGTGCCCAAACTCTGGAAAATATCCTATGTTAATCCCATACATAAAGGCGGGATCTCCACTGAACTTAATAACTATAGACCCATTGCTATCCTCTCCCCCATGGCCAAAATCTTAGAAAAATGCATCCATACCCAGGAGCTAAAATACCTCCTAGACAACAATATCCTGTCCCCCACACAACATGGTTTCAGACCTGCCCATAGCACCACTATAGCCCTCCTCTGCTTTACAGACACAATAAACCAACTCAAAAACAAAGGCCTGCAGGTGTCAACACTCTTTTTGGATATGCCCAAAGCATTTGACACAGTCTCGCACCAAATCCTGCTAAACAAACTAAACCAATATCACCTATCAAAGTCCCCTCTTACCTGGTTCCATAGCTACTTAACTGACAAGTACCAGGCCGTGAAATGGAAAAATTCTCTATCTCCTCACCTACCCATAACTACAGGAGTCCCATAACTTCTATCTTGGGACCACTACTTTTTACAATCTTCACAAATGACCTCCATACCTCTACACAGTATCCATCTATCATTCAGTATGCAGACGATACTACCTTAATCTGTGCTGCACAAAATATTCCCACCCTCCTGCAAACAACTCAGCATTCTCTGACATTGAAAACTACCTTACCAAAGCACAACATAACCTCAACCCAAAGAAAATTCAGCTTATGATTATAACCAGTTCTAACAAAAACACCAATAACAGTCAATTCACTATCTACTCCACAAATGCTACTCCAGTCACTCCAGTGGCACAGGCTAAACTATTGGGAATAACAATAGATTGCCACCTAAAATTTGTTAGCCACGTCAGCTTAACTATTAAAAAAGTACATGCCAAACTGGGATCATTCTACCGTATCAAACCATTTATTACCAACAATACAAGATCGGCCATTGCTCACTCCAAACTTCTATACACCCTACTCTATGCATCTCCCATTCTGACTAATCTCAGCAAAACTGAACTAAGCAAAATGGAAGCTTGCTATAACAGAATTGCCTGCTTTGCAGCAAATTGCTCATATAGAACTCATCACTGTACTGCTCTGAGACAGCTCCACTGGCTTGAACTGCCCAACCTCCTAACCTATAATCAGCTCTGCCTCTGTCACTCTATTACCTCCCCAATAAGTGTCCTGCCCTCAAAAACCTAGTACAACATCACTCAGCCACAAGGCCTCTTAGATCATCAAGCAAACTACTACTAGAAGTCACCAACAGCTATAATAGCTTTGGAGACACACTATATAGTACTTCAGTGGCTAAAAAAATGGAACTTTCTCCCCACTAGCATACAAAACACATAGTCCAAAGCCTCCTTTAAAAACCTCATTAGGCAACATCTCAAGCAAAGCTGGCTATGTCATGACTGCTCCCCAGGCTAGAGAAAGTGGACAAGATACATATACTATACCTAGAGTACTATTTAATAATTCTCACTCTTACTCACAAACACTGGCTAATGTACTATTTATGTACTGTACCTGTGTACTATGTATGTATTCCACCTGTGTTCCAAATTTCAACTGTACACCACAAATTTATTAATTACTTTTATTTTAAATGACTGTTTTCTTTTTTCTTGCCGCCACTGTAACTGTTGCTGTGCTGCATACCACTGTAAAAACATGTCAATTGTAATTTGTGTGTATAGTGATCATGTCTAAATATTGCGTCTATATCATAACATCGCAAACTGAAAATATCGAACGCTCACACAAGCGAAAATGCTGAAACTCAAATTCGGTATTGTGGGGGGCTGTGCCCCCCCCCCCCGCTAAATATATATTCCAACTCCGAGATCGCACTACAGTGAAGAAAGGGCAAATATCCCAATCTTCACTGTACTGCGATCTCAAAAACCGACCCTTGACATTTCGGCACTTTCGCTGTTGTGCTGTTCGACATTTTCACTTTGCGATAATATGATATGGATCCTAAATATCTAAATCTAGCTGTAATTGTTTTTTTTTTCTCTGTGGAGCTTTTCTCTCTGGACCTCTGCTGAAAAAAGGCCTTTTCGGCTCAGACAACCCCGGTTAACAAATGTAAAATAAAATAAATAAAAGACAATTATTTTGTATATGTTATACCTTAATATATGAAACACACTCAAATGGAGATCTTTTCCCCTCTTGACTCATCTGGTGATGTGCTAGTACTGACTACTGGTTCTGTTTATTTTAAATATTGTTGGACTTTGCCTAAGGTCTAATGTTCATTACCAGCATTTGCACTAAAGGTTCTCACCTGACTGTATGAGGCTCCCCCCACAAGTGCACCCTGGAGATTCCATCTGTTTTAAACAAGAAAAAAAAAACAGTTAACTAATGTATGTGTACATTTAAATGTTTTGTAATAGTTATACTACCCAGCAGCAGCTACAGCACATCACCATGAAGCATTTCCCCCACTTCCATCTATATGCCCAGTCAGCCTTACCCATCCTGTGCTCTGCCGCTGTTCCAGCTCTAGTTTTTCATTTTTACTTTTTGCACCCAATTTATATCTAAGACATTATTTAGCAGCACCCAAAGACATATGGTGGATTACTTCTGACAGCTTTATTTTGTTCTTTTTGTCTAAATTATCTCCTAGCATATATTCTACTGTCTCCATTTTTACTAATTTGCTTACCATACCTTCTAACTCAATACTTGATTCAAGCACCTACTGATAGGTCTACATGCTCCTTTCACCCTCACTATGCTCGGGCTCATTTCGCCCCCTACCCTACCTCCAACTCCCACCCAACCCCACTACAACTACATTTATAGCTAACCATAAACCACTCCCCCTTACCTACTTAACCAATCACAACTATTTTTTAAACAAACTAATCACAAACCCTTACCTAAGGGACAATCACATTACAGAAACATCTGTATATCTCCACCCCATAGACTTATCACACCATATTACAGTAAATCTTTGTAACCCTCTCCCTATAGACCTAGACCACCCCTCTCTCTTCAGACACCACCTTACTCTACACTAATATAAGTAACTGTGTTAGTCCCACACACATCAATCCTTAGCTTATTCATATTTGCTTACCATATTACCTTCTGCCACAGCCAGTACATCCCAAGTAACTACTCTCTAACAGACCTAGTAATCACTTCACCTAACACCAATCTTACATTCATATCACCACACCTCTATAAAAGCTCCAACACTGAACTCTTAACCTTAAGATACATTTATACACATTTAAACCAAATCTACTCCATAAATACACTAGACATTTACCCAGAATCTCACACCTATTTCTCTTTAAATTCTTCTTCTTCTTCTTTCGGCTGTTCCCATTAGGGGTCCCCACAGTGGATCATCTGTTTACATTTCTTCCTGTCCTCTGCATCATGCTCTTTCACACCAACCACCTGCATGACCTCTCTCACCACATCCATAAACCTTATACTAGGCCTTCCTCTTTTCCTCTTATCTGGCAGCTCCATCCTTAGCATCCTTTTCCCAATATACCCAGCATCCCTCCTCAGCACATGTCCAAACCAATGCCATCTCGCCTCTCTTGCTTTGTCTCCAAACTATCCAACCTGAGCTGACCCTCAAATATACTGATTCCTAATCCTGTCCATCCTACTCACACCCAGTGCAAATCTTAACATCTTTAACTTTGCCACATCCAGCTCTGACTCCTGCCTTTTCATCAATGCCACCGTCTCCAACCCATATAACATAGCTGGTCTCAATACCCTCTTGTAGACCTTCCCTTTCACTCTTACTGGTACCTGTCTGTCACAAATCACTCCTGACACTCTTCTCCACCCATTCCACCCTGCCTGTACTCTCTTCTTCACCTCTCTTCCACACTCACCATTACTCTGAACTGTTGATCCCAAGTACTTAAACTCATCCACCTTTACCAACTCTACTCCCTGCATCCTCACCATTCCTCTAATCTCCCTCTCATTCACACACATATATTCTGTCTTAGCCCTGCTGACCTTCATTCCTCTCCTCTCTAAAGCATATCTCCACCTCTCCAGGGTCTCCTCAACCTGATCCCTTTTCTCACTACATATCACAATATCATCTGCAAACATCATAGTCCACGGGGCCTCCTGTCTGATCTCATCTGTCAACCTGTCCATCACCACTGCAAATAAGAAAGGGCTCAGAGCTGATCCTTGATGTAATCTCACCTCCACCTTAAACGTGTCTGTTTCTCTTTAAATTAACACTACTTAAAATAAGTGGGGACATACATCCCAGTCCAGGCCCTCAAACCCTACAACACACAGCCACTTCACTACAAATCACACTCGCACATATCATCAGTCCTCCAACACACAATAGCTCCAACCGTCTAATAATAAACATGAATTTAGGAAGCATCCTAAATACAATTCAAGAATTCCATGCAACCCTCGCCCTATACTCTCCAGATTTAGTAATCCTAACCAAATCCTGTCTCAAACCCCACATAAAGGATACTGAAATCCTAACACAGGGATATAACATACATAGACTTGACAGGACACAAGTGTGGTGGTGGCATAGCCATTATGTACAAAGATACACTCAAATTGGAAGGCCTGGACTACAAACCCCCAGACCTCTTAAATTCAGAAATACTAATCTCCTGTCTCCAACTAAACTCAAAAAAATATAGTAATTATAGCAACTTATATCTCCCCAGGTAACAACCCTTCAGTAATTGAAAACCTTCTGTGTTGGTCAGGTTTCACATTTAATCAGGAAACTATTTTTATGGGGGATTTCAATCTGGACTGGTATACCTGCTCCTCAGAAAATCCTTCACACTTTATTGTATTTATTATTAACACCCCTCGTTGGTCAGGTCAGACCATAAGCTAATCACTCTTAACATCCACATCCCACCCCCAACCCACAGTAAGGAAACCTCCATAAAAACCTTCTCCAAAGCCAGCTTCATGCTACTCAAGTCAGAAGTTACAAACTTCATGACACCCATGCAGACTGGAACTGAAAGTTCGACTGCTGAGTCTTACACTAAGGCACTGTATGAGCACATCTACTCATGCATGGATCATGCCATCCCAAATAGAACCAAGATGCTCTCCTCCAAAAAAAGGAAGCCAATCTGGAGGTACCCTTCCATAAACAAACTTTACAACAAAAGGAAGAAGCTGTTGCAGAAAAGAGGAAAATCCCAGGATGCAAAAAACTCCCTTACCAGCCTCAGTAAGAAGCTGAGATCCCTCATAAAATCCTCCAAAGTTAGTTACGAAAATAAAATTGCCAAAGATTCCAAAGACAACCACAAGGCATTCTATAACTATGTCAAGAATCTAAATGGCAATGCTCAGATCTGCTCTGAGCTACAACAGAATGGCATTAAATATACTGATCCCAAGGATATTGCCAATATCTTGGCAGATAGATTCAGTGCCAACTTCACCCCCCTCTCACCCCCTAAATGGTCCATCTCAATACCAGAAGATTGCCAAATTCTAGTAATAACGGCCACACAGGTAAAAAACGCACTCTCCAAAGCTAAGAATACAGCATCCATGGGACCAGATGACATCCCAGGCTGTGTACATGAACTACAAAATGAACTGGCACCTCACCTAAGTGTCATGTTTAATCATACCCTCACCTCAGGCTTTGTGCCCACTGAATGGCGCACAGCTACAGTTATCCCACTCCACAAGGGGGGATCCACCTTGGATCCCTGGAACTACTGCCCCATCAGTCTGACGAGATTGATCTGTAAGGCCATGAAATGTATTATCATGGAACTTATAAACAAAGACATTGGCAACCTTAAAACAGTGGACCCCACCCAGTTTGGATTTGTGAAGGGCCAATCTTGTCTCCTGAACCTGATTGACTTCTTCGAATCAGTCCCCAGAGCTGTGGACGAGGGTAAGGCAGTTCACACAGCCTATCTGGACCTCGCCAAGGCCTTTGATACCATCCCCCACTCTGGAATCATAGATAAACATACTAAGCTGGGCATGAATCCCTACGTCACTCAATGGGTTGCCAACTGGCTTACTGACAGAACCCACACTGTAAAAGTAACCAACTCCAAATCCAGCTCCAGACAAGTGACAAGTGGAGTGCCTCAGGATTCAGTCCTGGGACCTCTCTTGTTTGACATCTACTTCTCTGAAGTACAGGCCAACACTAATGGACTCTGGCTGACAAAGTTCGTAGACGACTGCAAACTGGGAGCCATTACTGAATCCCCAAATGATATGGATACTCTACAAAATGGCCTTACAGAAAAAGATGCTTGGTGCCAGAACCATGGGCTCAAGCTCAATGCCAAGAAATGTATAGTTATCCCCTTTGGGAAAAAAACATGTACCAGTGAATTACCACATAGGTGGCAGTACACTAAACACAGAAAGTGTGATAAGAGACTTAGAGACACAGGTGGACAGTGGTCTCACCTTCAATAACCACATTGCCACAACAACCATGAAATCCTTCTCTGTGGCACACCTCATCACTAAGGGCTTTTCATCAAGAAAAAAGGAGGCCATTGTCCCACTGTACTCATCCCTCATTAGACCCATTATAGAATACAACGCCCCATTTGGTATGTACCTCTCAAGACATCTGCAACAACTGGAAAGGCCGCAGAAATACATCACTAAAAGAATCACAGGCCTAAAGCAGATGCCCTATGCTGACCACCGTAAAAAACACCAGCTATAGTCTGTCGCATATCGTCTACTCCGAGGCGATCTCTGCTTAACATACAAGGCCATGTCAAACCCAGAGCTGTTGGACATGCTACACATAAAAAAATCCCAATCCCTCAGAGCCACATGCTCCAGGGATCTAAACCTTGTCATCACAATAAACAAAACATGCTGGAGGGATAGGTTCCTGACCCAGAGACACCCCAGACTCTGGAATAGACTGCCCATACATGTCAAGCAGAGCGCCTCTTTGGCCCTCTCCAAAAGGAACCTTGATGATTGGATGGAAGAAAGGAAATTCACCACAGGGATCACCGTCAGTTGCCTTGCTAGACAGGGGTCCAGGAAGGTATATAGTGTGGGAAGAAATAACCAGGGAATTGTCATGGCTAGGCTTGTATAGACCCTAGGGCCAATAGCCTAGTACCAACCTATGAACCTATGAACCTCTATGGTTTCTCTCAAATAATTACCTCCCCAACCAGAATAGACAAAAATAACTACAAGCACTCAATCCTAAACTGGATATTAACAAATAGTCCCTCCCTCTGTCACCATTGTGGCTGTCCCCCTGACAGTCTTAGTGATCACCTAATGTGAAAGGAAAAAAATAACTTTAAAAAGATTAATACATGGCAGGTTTAGGTTAAGGCACTTTAATCTTGCAGCAAGGAGACAAAAACGTGCTAATACAGAGTTTGTCTAACTAAAATCAGGAAGTGAAACCATCTTTATACATTTTTTAACAAGACATTGCCTACCAAGCTGACGTAGCAGATTACAAGTTTTAACATCATTACTTTATAGCAGCTGTTTGTCCATGATTTTTTGCTTGCACTATCAATTTTATGAAAAACTTCCTAAGAAAAACAACGTGGCCTTGATGACTACCGGTTAGATACAACTTCCCTCTATGCAATGTTACCATTTAAGGTACTATGGCTAATTTGAGCACAAAGCAAGTACAGATTATAGTCCATTTCTTTAAATGGTCTTTTGTTTTACTGTATCTTTTCCCTCTGCAGCTGTGCATGTCCTCATAACACGAACAGAGCTGATTATTCAAAGTCATAACATTATAGAAAACAGTATTGTTTCATTTATTATTTCCTGACCTAGCAGATAATCACCTGCTTCTCAGTACATTTTCAAAAGGCATAAACATGAATTTTGCTGTGCTAGCGAATACTAGGTCAGAGGGCATCTTGCAAGTTTCAGAAAGCATACTGCAGTTTCAAAAACATCTTTTAGTCTCGTATAAAACTAAGCTGTATATAAAATAGAATGAAAATGTGTTAACTCTTTTAGCTTCTAATTAGCACTAAGCACACACATTAATACATATTTTTCTGACATTTCCCCCCTGTTACCACATAACAACTGAGGCACCGGCTATCCTCTCCAAAAAACATTATAACCATTATAAGTAAACATGTCTGCAACAAAAGGAACTTCTCCCCTGAAATTTTCAAATCCCTTCTACTACAATATGACTGGTCCCCACTAAAATATCTACACTTAGACTAAGTAGTTCAACACTTCAGTATTACATTTCTTAATATCCTGAATAAACTTGCACCTCTTAGGAAGATCCATGTGAAATCAAAGTCTACTATGGTTAACTAAGGGCACTAAGCAACTTCTCAGAGAGATTGTGCATGGTCTCAGTATCAAGAGGTCAAAAACCAAGCCACCCAGAACACCTATCGGCAGTTAAGAAATCAAGCTAAAAAATGAATCAAGGTCAACAAAAAGCTACATTATAGCACGATCCTACAAAAACACCAAAACAACACCCCAAAACTTTGGGAAATCATAAAACAACTCCTCAAACCAGGTCAATCCACAACCCCATCACCTACCACAACAAATTCCACAGATAGCATTGCTTCCCCATTTTACTCACACTTCATAAACTCTATACTATCCCTTGTAAAAAGCTACATCAATACTCCCTCAACAACGTCTATAGTATCAGTACCTAGCTTCAAATCTTTTTCTCACAGATCTATTGAAGCTAGCACCATCAAAAACTACTCAATAATTTAAAGCCCACATCCCTTACTGCTGACCTACTTCCTAATGAATTTGTCAGCTCAGCAGCAGACACCATCTGTTATCCCCATATCTATCCTAATCAATAGGTCAGTTTCTGAGCAATATGTCCCCAAACTCTGGAAAATTTATTATATCATCCCCTTCAACAAAGGTGGTTTCTCTACTAATTTCTCAAACTACAGACCAATTGCCATAGTCCCGCCACTAGCCAAAATTCTTGAAAAATGCATACACAAACAACTCCTTGAATATCTACTAAGTAATAATCTTCTCCCTAATACCCAACATGGTTTCAGATCCAAACAGAGTACTACAACCAAAGGTTTTACCATTACAATCAACTACCTCAGAAACAATGGCCAACTAGCCTCTTCCATTTTACTGGACATGTCAAAGGCATTCAACACAGTGTCTCACCAAAAACTGCTAAATAAACTAGCATCCTTAAAACTCACCCAACCAGCCCTATCTTGGTTTCACAGCTACTTATCAGACCACCAACAAGCAGTCAAGTGGCTAAACAAACTCTTCCCCTACTACTCATCAAAGTTGGTGTCCCACAAGGCTCATTCCTAGGTCCACTGATTTTTACCATATTTACTTACAAACTCTGCACTGCTGCCTACCAAGCCACCATCAGAGAATAGGCTGATGACTCATCCCTTGTATGCTCAACTCCAACCCTTCCTGAACACCTAGAAAAAAAAACAAAAATTTTCCCAGACATCAAAACCTATCTCTCCAACTACCAACTAATACTTAATCCAAACAAAAGTAATGTTCTTCTCTAATATCAAGTCACATGATCACCTTCCTCCCTTAATCGTTTACTCTTCTAATAAAACTAAAATTGAACCAGTTGAACACACCAAACGTTTTGGAGTCACAATCGATAGCTGCCTAAAATTTGATAAACAGCACAGACCATCAAAAAGGTTCACATCAAACTTGGCTCACTTTACAGAGCCAAGTCTTACCTTAGCAACCCTACCAGACATGCCATAACCAGGACACATTTACTTTCAACCCTGCTATATGCATCTGCCATTTAAACAAACCTCAGAAAATCTGACAAACAAATTAGAAGCCTGTTACAATAAAACAGCCAGATTTGCTGCAAGCCATCATTATAGAGCACACCACTGCACTGCTCTGCACAAACTAAACTGGATTGAACTGCCCACCCTACTGTCCCAGAACAAATTAATTGCCCACTCCATCTTTCATCAACATGATAACTGCCCTGCTCTCAAAGACTTAGTTCAACCTTACACTAACTGCAGAACACTAAGATCCTCTGACAAATGCCTACTGAAAGTATTCAAGGTCAACACATGCTAAACCCTTCTCCTCAGGGATCACCTTACAAACAATTGGTTGTGTTCCTGCACTACTCCTGGGAGAATGCACTTGACCCCCCACCCCCAGAAACTGTAACCTACATAGCCCACTAAACCCCACTACTAGCTTGTCTTTTCCTTTTTTTCTACAGCCATCCTACTTCCTGCTTGAATTCACCTCTGTATTTTCCTTTCTTATAGTGCTAGCATTATGACAAAAACAACAGATGTTGTGATATACTCACTGTATTATAAAGAATTTTTTCACTATTGTAATCTTTTTAATTTCAGAAACTTCCCACATGACTTGTTTGTACTTAAGCTTCTTTTTTATCTTGAGCACTACATAACATTTGATGCTACGTTAACAGCCAGCTATGTATTGTTGTTACTAGATGATCAGTTAATAGCCATCTCTGGATTTGTTAAAATTCTGTAGAATTTTGTACTGGACCCCCCCCCCCAGGCCTCCACTGAAAAAGAGCTTCTAGCCTAGATGGACACTCTGGGTAAACAAAAGTAAAATAAAATACTACAGCAGTGACCTTTTATTTTGAAAACAAAGTGAGGTCTAGCCATTTGTACTGGCTGTGGGGATGGTTTGTCCTACAAACAGTCATGTTTTCTTAAAGAAATGTCTCACTTTGGGTATCTGAGAAGGCAGCAGCCCTACCATAAGTTAAACCATTGGGGTCAGACCATACACAGGTGGTTTACTGTTTGTGGATAATGTGCAGTCCTGGAAGGGGTAAATGGCACATGGGGTAGGTTAATGTTGTACTTTGTTTGCAGAATGGTAAGGCTACTTACACAGCCTTGTCCCACTATGTACAACTCTGACAAGTCAAAGAGGGCTTTGGCATGCAGATATTGCATACCAGCCCTGCTCCACAAGGCCCAGTGTTTTATTAGTGCCATAAAACCTTATCCTCCAAGCAGACTGCCTGAATGTTTAAGAATGGCATTTAGTACTTTTCCCTACTGCTGGGTTACTAAAGACTTCTACAGAGGCAGGGAACAAGGAGGCTGAATAGTTAACTGTGTCAATATGGAGAACCATGACTATGGAAGTCAGAAGGGAGTTTTTGTTCTGCTTTGCTTTAAGTAGTACTTTGAGGATCAAAGAAAATGTTGCCATAATCTATTAATTTTATACACAAATGTTTTTTGTTTTTTTTTTTTGGCAGATGTGGGTATTTATATACATTTACAATGTTACCCCTGGTAAAAATATTCTAAAAAATGGATACTTGTCATGGTTTCATAGGCATGCAGTCCAATGGGCCACTGAGGAGCCTACTACAGTTTTCATTACCCATAGGTAGCTGCTGGCTAAGTGGCTGGTTGAGGTCACACAGTACGTAGCAAATGAGGAGGTGAAGGGATCAAATCCTTTAACACAGGGGGCTACAGCTCACAACCTTAACCCCCTGTGCCACCTCTCAGTTTAAGCGCGAGCATCCTTTTCAGTATTTATATACCGTACCTCTCAGCCTGCACACACTGAAAGTAGGAAAAAAGCCCTTAAAAAGTAGGTGCATCCTGCCAAAATTCTGGACATCTAATTAGCAAAACATTTGAATACCAAACAGCACATAATTCTTCCCACCTAATATAGACATTAGGATGCTACTAAGAAACACATTTAAACAAAGTGACAAATGATAGAAAAATAACACACTATGAAAAGACAGTATAAAGTCTGTAAACTTTATTGAACTTTACTGTAAAATTCTACCACACAAGATCATTCATTTTGCTTCACAAAAAGGGAGATCAAGATGTGCCCTCTTTTGTTTAATTGTTGTCACTAGTATGTAGGTCATCTAGTGTGTTTTGATAAGATGGATTCAGAGAACTGTGTGAAGGGGTATATCAGGCTTGAAAGTAGGAATGTTCCTCCAAAACAGGAGGAGTTGGGAGGTCTGTTTTTTGCCCATATTAAATCACCCCTACTAAAACGGCATTTAATACAATGTAGCTTCAAACACTTTATCTTCTTAGCTGAGCATTCCATCTGGCAGTATCTGCCTTGTATACATTTTTTTGTATTCCTTTTTCACATGGACTGTAGATACAAATAGCAGAGCAATAGCTAGATCTGGTGCACTGGGCAGTTCCAAAGTGACAACCCTTCAACCCAAACTCGAGGGTAAAATTCTTCTCACAACAGCAGACTAAAAACAAAAAGTATCCCACAACTGTAGAAAGCTGCTTGCTACAACTGTAACAGACACACTGATGGAGGGTTGATCCCGAAACCTTTGTGATTCTTTTCCTGTTTGGAATAAATGCTGCATTTTACCCCAATGTTTCCAGGTTTTGGATTTTTTATTACTACAACTGTAACAGACACTTTTCTGCAGTTATTAGCACATACTGAGCTCCAGCCTAACAGCAAGTACAGTATCACCATTTATGAAGCCACAATATCTTTGTGGTGTACTCAATGAATGCTGCTACTGCACTTGCATCCCTGTTGCCCCACCCTAGTTATGGTTCTGGATCATAGGTCTGATAAGGCTCTCGAACAATGGAAGCAATACGTTAGTTCTAGAAACTTGTTCATAAAATGGTTTCAATTATGCAGAAGCAGCTTCAAATCATTTGGATAAAAAGACAAAATCCACCCTGCTATGACTGACTCCAGAGATCTTCAAAATCTGATCTCAGAAAAAGATCCTGATTTCATGCTAAGGAATATACAGCTCCCTATTGAAACATCAGTACACAAAATACCGAGCGATAACGTGCCAAAAAAAATGTAGAAGTAAAACTTGCACTCTACTCCTGTAAACTTTTTTGTAGGGGCAAGTCGCACTGCACTTTCCCCCGAATGTGGGGGGGGGCAAGCATCCAACACCCCCACACACATATATATTAACTCCAAGACTGCCATACCTTGGAGAGAAGGGAATATCCTGAGAAATGGCCATCTCAGACTTAGTTTTTTTTGACCATTCAGTCTTCATGTTTCAGGACTCGGTACAACAGGTCCTGATATTAAAAATGGTTAGACCAGTACATTAGTGAAACCCAAATACATTATGTTACCATTTTCTGTTGCCAGAGCCATCATGAGTTTGATCTCTGCTTAGTTAAGTGGTTTACATAAGCCTACATTGTCCATTGGTCTGTTGTACCAAACTTACCATCTTGGCATTGTCAGCAAATTTTGGCCCCCAACATTCCTTGCTAATAGGTATTGCTGGCAAACATTACCAAGCCAAGTGTTAGACAGTACAAAAGGGTTGGAAGAGCAAGTGGGACAAAGCAACTGCATACCCGCATTAAAGCAGATTAATTTTTAATCCTGTATTTTATAAACAATATATATACAAAATATGGTATCTAACCAATCACCCAGTGGGGCATAACTCAAAATCTGAGAAAGTTCCTAGCAGACATCGGTACCCTCATTATTAAATGCAGAACCTACCACAAGTGTTTCTTACATGAAATAGAAGACTTTGTAAGGACTCTTTCTTTTCAGCTTTGCAGACTAAACTACCTGTCACCACATCCATCTGTGATGAACATGGAAAATATTCATAATGAGCAAAGCGTGATGTTTAAAGGCTTCTTCAAAGAATGGAAACTTACTGTCTTTATTCTGAAAAAAATGTCTTTCCTACTACTCAAAACTACTAGTTTGCATGCATGGTCCGATATCATTGGCTAAATCAATATACCAGATCCATACCAGAATTCTGTGGATATCCATATCTTTATCATATCTAGTTATCCCAAAATACTCTGTGCATGCTTACTGACAAGAACAATTTCCATGTTTAGTTCCACAACATTGAGCATGCTTGTCAGATAAATCAGAAACTTGAGGACTGCAACCTAAAAATCTGAAGTTTGTTTGGCTTTACTGTAAAGGGATAGTCTGCTCTACAAGCTTTATGCTGAACTAGAAAATATGGGAATAGTACCATATATGGTGGTGATGGTCAAATGATTTGTGTGTACACGTCATTTGGAATACATACATACATACCTTCCCTGTAATTCTAATGCTTTAATATTCACCCCTGCATAACAGATTTTGGAATTACTGTTAAACATTTCTTGTATCGCAGTGCTCCTTATTAGGAAATCCCCAAACTGTGACCAAGTATTAGAAAATAAAATTAACCATGCAGAAAAAAATCTTAACCTCAGTTTTAGATCCAGCTAGCACCACTAATGGTCATTAGAAAAATGCTGAATGGGAAGGGAAACTTACCTGTAACTTTTACCAGTTAAAGAATAGCACCAATCATTTCATACTCTGAGCAGGCTTTGAAAAGACTGTTTTAGCTGCCTCATTTCTTTAGTGTTTGCAGTCAGTCCCTGTTCATATCTGCAGGCATCCAATTAGCTAGGGTGCTGCAATGCCCTACATCCTAGGACCACTGCGATTTTTATATTAAAAAAACTCCTTTACTGTTGACATTCTAGGAAAAAAAGCTGTGTGTATGCAGATGATCCAATTATTTCATCAGGTCACTCCACATCTAACAGTCAAGACAAGCCCTGCCAATGGCAATATATGGATTTTGTTAAGGAAAGGATGTGGTTAAAGTCAATTAAACTAGTTATTTGGAGTCATACATGTCTAGTTTTAGCTGTTACGACAAACAACCAACAGATATCTAGACATCCAATTTGACTACATAGTCCTTCATTCATCATGTCAACTTGCTGATCTGCCAACAAGCAAATCTATCAAATCACAAGCTCAAGGTAAGTCGTGTCACTGAAGGATTTAATATCCCCCACAACTCATTGCAAAGAAGCAGGAAAAAAATCACTGCTTCAAATACATGCATTACTTCAGTCAATGTATGAATGAATGAGCCTTTTGCTTCTGAAAAATAAACTGTTGTCCCTCACCAGAACATGAAAGTTATGCACTTACAGTTACTGGTTAAACAATAATCCATTACTGTTCATGGATATATCAGGAATTACCAATGATTGGCGTGGTTTGATCACAAGGGCGAAGTCCAAGTGGTTAAACAAAGCTAACCATGGTTAAATCCTGATCTTCTCACAAACAGGAATGAATTATTAGTATTCTGCAATAACATTTAAGAAAAAAAGAAATTACTTACCTTTCTTAATGTCTTTGTAGAAGGGTGCTATAGTGCTCCTCCGTGTTCTTTGTTTACTGATGTACGTGCATTTGTATATGAGACTTGCATTCCCACTCTTGCAGTTTTTTCATTATTACTCCCAAGATTTTCCAAGGTACAGTGCAGCAATACAAGGGAAATCAGGCATGTTTCTTATCCTTTAGTTTTGCAGAATGTATCTGATTTTTCTCGTATTTTGCTCTGTCCTCTAAGCATATGCCATACCTCTTAAACATACCAAATTCCTCGGTATTTACCAGTTTTGAAGGCAAAATAATGGGGTGCCGCAAATTCCTGAGTGTCTCCTTCAATTCCCAAATTTCCTGTTTGCTTTTTGATTAAGTTGCTGCTGACATCATCATGTGCAGGGCATGCGTGATTACGTCAGGTGAGGGCTTGAGGGGCTTGTCTGCACTCTGTTTACCTTTTTTGCTGGTATTGGATTTAAACTAGTGCTTCCAGCCAGCCCAGGCAGCAGCACGCAGTTGTCAGACAGCACACCACCAGCAAGCGAAATGCGAACAGAGTTGGAGTGGAGGGGACACAATTCTAGTCTCTGTTTTTTTTTTTTTGTTTTATAATAATACGGGCTGTCACTCAAATCAGAGCAACAGCAAGTAAAGTGAAGTTAGTAGTACAGTCCGTCCATACTAGTAGTAGTAGTGCAGTCGAGACTTGAGCTGCAAAGTCGGTGTCAGACCAGTCCCGCACCCAAGCCAGTGACCCACCCACTCAGCGTGCTTCTAAGTTCTCTGGATCCAGAGAAACTAAGAAAATTTATCTTGAATTCAATTAGCTTTTCCAGGTAAAGGGTTCTTCTTTCTTTCTATCCACCACCCACCAGGCCAGCTGATACTGAAGAAAAGTGTGCTTTAAAGATTTATTTCGATAATTTCCTCCTCCTGTTCCTATATTGTATAATAATATGAAATGATTTTTGGCAACTGCAGTTCTTGCTGCTGCTAGTGTAGTGTGTTAGTGATCGTGACTCTTTTTACACCCTGACCCTAATAATCCAACACCAGACAGTGGCAACAACAAACAAAGTGGTTAGTTAAATAAGTATTCCCCACCCCCAGCCCAGTGATACATACATTCATACCTTACTGCCAAAAACTGCATTTGTTCTGGTCTTTTTGTACAGAGGTCTGGGGAATGGGGACTATTTGTGCAGGGTGTTTGATCGTACTGCCCATTAAACAGTATGCGGCTTGGGGGGGGGCTGGTGAGAATGTGAATCACCAGGTAATAATGGAAGTCAATTAGTCAGATCTTTATTGTTTGCTGATGAGTGTTTGCTTCTGACTTACAGTACAGAGTATGATCTTCTCATTATATTGTACTTCAGCTGTTTTATAATATGTTCAGTTTAAAGATAGTCCTCCGGATTCATGAAGTTCATGAAGGGTTTTTTTTTTCTGTGCAGGAACAGTGTAAGAGTTCCTCCACTGAAAAATGGCTCTTTGAGATTCATAATAGAGCCGTTTTGATGTTCACCAGTGGCCCTACACTGTTCCTGCACGGAAAACTCTGCAGCATGCAAATCACCTCATCTGATGATAAAAACCATGAAAATGAGGTGATTTTGTGATTCTGCAAGCTGCGCAGACTCCATGCAAGAACAGTGTCATTGCAGAAAATGTATTCAGCTAGTAGCCGAATACGTGTCTGCAAATGACAAAATGGAGCCATGACAGCACCTAAAAATGCATGTAGACAGGTCATTAGACATGCCAATGGCCAAATATAAGGCCATTGGCATGAAAACGTAATTTATAATTATGAAAAAAATGAATTTTTTTCAGGCCAATAGTGGCCATTTAAGTATAGCGCAGCGCCGTGCAAACAGGAAGGTCCTGAAAATAAAAACAACATTTTAAATATAATAAAAAATAAAACAAATCTGCATTTGCCTATTAAAGTCAATGGCATGCAGAATGTAAACAACAGCTGTCAACACTGGTTGCCAAGGGGAAAGGCTGTGCTGGAGTGCAGTAACTTAGGGCTTATTTAGTGGGGTATGTAAAATTAGGCAAAATGCCTAAAAGTACATGAATCATAGATTTCTTCTAAGTCCAACATTGCACCTAACCATGTAGGAGCAAGAGGACTCATGTAAGAACAGGGAACAGTAAGCAGAAAAGGGGTGTGTGTCATGGTTCTTGTAAGCACATTGGAGCTCCACGCAAACGGGAGGCATGGAGCTCAGGTTAGCTCAGCAAGGGGTGTGTGTCACAGGCTGATGAGTGACAGCAATTTGAAGTGAAGAAACTGAACCCATGTCCGCAGCCAGGGGAGGGTCAAATCTTGCTTAGCAGTGCTTACACTGGCTCCACGGGTTTGTACAGGGCACCGCAGAGCTTAAACTGGGAGGAAATAGGAAAAAAAAACTACAGGAACTACCAGAAAACAGGAAACAACCACCAATTATGTAGCTGGCAGGTGGATTTCATCACAGGCAGCCAATTACACAGGCAACACTCACAACACAGCACTATAAGGTCTTGCAAACAGCCTACAGTCAGGTTTTTCCCAAAAACCTAGCACCATATGTGAGCACTTGTTGGGAATTTTAACTTTGAAAAATGTTAGGGGCTGCAATTGCTCTCATACATCAATATGTGGAGGAGGCTGAGGGTGGTGAGGAGGATAATGCTGACAACTGCCTCAGGCTGCAGAGGAGGAGGAAAGTGTTCAGACCCAGGGTAACCTACCAGGGGCTAAATGAGCTGGAAATAGTAGAGCATTACAGGGTGGACAGGGACCTACTACAGCAAATCATTGAGCTATGCTGGCCTCTCCTCACATCCAGAACCAACAGAGGAGAACCTATTCCAGTTGACAACAAGTTATGTGTAGCCTTAAGAATACTAGCTACAGGTACCTTCCAAAGACCTACTGGGGACATGATGGAGGTCTCACAGGCATTGGCATCCAGGATACTCCACCACTTCCTGGATGCCATGCTATAGTATGCCGCTGACCACATATATTTCCCTTGCAGCCGTGAAGAGAGGGCCAGTAATATGCGTCACATACAACATGTAGCAGACCACTCAGAGGTACTGGATGTTATAGACTGCACGCACATCCATATCAAAGCCCCACCTGGTGACCAGGGTGGGGTCTACATAAACTGCAGGGGTTATCACACCATCAAATTCCAGGCCATGTGCGATGCCCAGGGCATAATAACAAATGTGTGTGCTGGCAGCTGGCATACCTCACAGCTGTAACAGGCATTTGCCAGGGGGGGACATCCCTTATGGCCATCTTGTGGGGGATGCTGGCTATGCACTGGAACTGTGGATGATGACACCCATCAGAAGTGCACATGCACGCACACACACTGATGAATGCCATAATTTATTTGTTTATTTATATTCCAGTTTGATGACCGGGGAGGTCCACTGGGCTCGGTGAGCCCGTTTTCAGTGGAGGCCCGGGGAGAAAAGCTCCGACAATACATAGCTACATGAACAATTACTAAGAAACTTTGCATTACTGACAAATAAACAGGTAGCATTCATAAACAAACAAACAATTACAATTTTGTCTGGGTGTAAAAGACAGGCAAATGGCCTTGAGGCTAGATTTTGCAGTATAGTTATTTATACATAATGCAAATGAGCAAGGTTAGCTAGGTGAGAGGTTAGCTAGGAGTAAAGGTGGAGGAGACCTTGAAAGGTATAGGGTAAAGAGTACAGTTGCATTTCCTGTTTGTGTAAAGGTGAGAATGAAGAAGAGTTTTAAAGTTTTCGAGGTTATCACAAGTCCTAAGAGTAGAGGGAAGAGCATTCCATTTTTTGGCTAAGGTGAAGGAAAGCAGAAGTTGACCAGCTGGGCGCTTGGGTTTGTGGATGGTGATTAGGTTTTGGTGGGTAGATCTAAGTGTTCTAAGGGGAGTATATGGTTGGAGGATACTAGAAAGTGCAGGGCACTTGGTATGTTGGAATAGTAGTGTATAGGCAGTCGTAATTTGGAGAAAGTCAAGTTGGTTATGGAGTTCAAGCCAGTTTAATGAGTGAAGGGAGGAACAGTGATGAGAGGAAGATTTGGCTTTGGTAGCAAATCTGGAAATTTTATTGTAACATATTTCTAGTTTGGAGGATAGTGAGGAGGATAAATTAGTAAACAGAGGGGCACCATACAGTAGAGAGGGAAGGAGATAAGTAGTGGCGAGAGTTAGTCTGGTAGCAGGAGAGAGGAAGTGGTTGTTTCTATAAAGTAGGCCAAGTTTTATGTGGGTTTTCTTTATGTTTAGCTGGACGTGAGTATTAAATTTTAGGTGTTCATCAATGGTTACACCAAGAAGTTTGGCGGACGGAACGACCTCTAAAATGGAGTTGTTATGGCTGGTTATTTGGAATGAGTTTTTATCAATAGGGGAGGACTTAGAAGGAGAGAATAGAAGGATTTTAGTTTTGTTAGCATTTAATGAGAGGTGATTTTGGAGCATCCAGTTTTCGGTAGTTGAGAAGGCTGTTTGTGTCAGAAATTGGAGATCTGTTAAGTTGGAGGCACAGCAGATCAAAGTAGAATCGTCAGCATATTGAACAATTTTAGTATTGGGTATGGCCTTGTAAAAGTCATTAATAAAGATGTTGAATAGAACTGGGCCAAGTATGGATCCTTGGGGTACTCCAGTGGGGGTAGGATGGAAGGTGGAGGTGCCCTGGCCCCATTTGACAATCTGGGACCTGTTGGAAAGATAACTGGAGAACCAGGAGAGAGTTTTGTGGGAGACATTGCGATTAGACAGATGATTAAGAAGGTGGGTGTGGGAGATGGTATCAAAAGCTTTAGATAAGTCCAGCAGAACTGAGGATACTAAATTACCAGAGTCACGTCTAAATTGACAGTATGTAAGAAGGAGAGAAGGGCGGTGTTGGTACTATGTCCTGGGCAGAAGCCGTGTTGAGTAGGAGAGAGTAGCTGGTGTTTGGTAAGGAATAGCAAGAGCTGAAGGTGGATGCATTTTTCAAGGAGTTTAAAGAGAGGGGAAAGGATGGTTATGGGGAGGAAATTAGATACATTACAGTTTTTGCCACCCTTGTGAAATGGAAGAATATATGCAGAGCGCTATAGTTTGGGTACATAGGATTCAAGTAGGGATCTATTGATCAGGATGCTAATAGGGAGAGCAATACCATTGGAGGCTATTTTAAGAAGGAGGAGGGAATGTTGTCGGGGGCATTGGAGCAAGGCTTTAGTTTAGAGAGTAGTTTCTTTATTTGGTAGGTGGAGATGGGTTTGAGTTCAAAAATAGGGGGGGAGAGGATGTTTGGTTGAGGTGGAGTTGAAGGTTGTTGTTGGTAAAGGTCTTGGTTAGCTCAGCAATAGAAGTGATGAAGAAGGTGTTGAACAGTGAAGCAATTTCAAGGTCAGATTTGCTGGTGTCGGGGCAGGGATTGTTTTTAGTACCTGGCCTAAGGAGAGAGTTGATAGACTTCCAAAATGTTTGGGGTTTTTTTTGCATGAGCTGTTTGCATTTTGATGTAGTAGGACTTTTTATCTTTGATAACTTGTTTTTTGGCAAGGTTTCTTAGTTGTTTGTATTTAAGTAAGATGTCTGGTTGTTTAGTTTGGAGGTAAGTTTTCCAGGTTTTATCTCTTTGTAGCATAATCTTTTTGGTGTCTTTGGTAAGCCATGGGGTGGTCTTAGTTTTTACTCTTTTTGTTCTTACTGGAGCTAGGAAGTTAAGGACATTTAAAAAAGTTGAATTGAAAAAGTCAACGGCTGAGTCTAATGGAAGAGTTTTCAGGGGGTTCCAACTGGTATTCCTGAATGAATCAGAGAAAGTAGTAGGGTTAAAGTTAGAGAGGTTGAGGGGGTGAGGGAAGCTCAATGGGTGAAGGCAGGGAGGCGGTCTCCTAATGGGTCTGGTATGACACCAGATTGTATCACTTTATTGGGATGAGATACTAGGATCCATGTCTAGTATGGAGCCTGGGGGGTTGGTTTTGTTGGTTCTAGTGATGGTGTTAGTAAGTTGAGTGTAGTTAAATAGATTGATTGACATGGTGGGGTTAGGGTTGTTGATTTTTGTTCCAGTCTATATTTACATCACCCAGTATGTAAGTTTCCAGTTTAATATTTGAGGAGGCCCAGGACAGGATGTCTTCCAGGGTGTTGGTGTTGTTACCTGGAGGAATATAGTGTGAAATGAAGCAGATGATTTTATGATTGTTAATTTTTAGAAGGCCTGCTACAAGTTCAGCATTATTGAAAGAAAGAATGGGATTAGGATATGGAGTAAAGGACAGCTGGTTGGAGTAGACTAGTGCAACACGACCACCTTGAGTACTTAGGTGGTCAGATCAAAGTGAATGAAATCCAGAGGGAAGGAATTCAAAGTCACTTATATGAGGCTTTAGCCAGGTTTCAGAAATGGCTACAATGTCAGGTGAGTTGTGAGTGAGCCAGGCATGAAAGTGGGTTCTTTTATTTTTTAGGCTTTGGGCGTTGATGGTGAGGAATTTGAGATATTTATTGGTGGAATTATTGTGGGAGCTAGTGTGGTTAGTAGGAGAGACATTTGGTCCTGGGTTAGGGAGAATGTCACTGGCTAAGCAGAGGTAAATGAGATAAGGAATAAAATGTTTTGGTTTGTACTTAGTTAGAAGGGTCTGGTAATGAAAAGGTCTGGGTTTGTATTATTTAGTAGTGATTGGGAGAAGTTTTACTTTGAAGAGGAGGAAAGGGTGGGAGGGAACTAAAGAGGCTGAGATGTTGTGGAAGTGTGTTGTGTGGAGGAGGTGGGGAGGCAGAGGTGGAGGGTGTAGATGGAAGTGAGTGTAGGAGGTGGCATGGTATAGAGGAAGTAGAAGAAGGATGAGGATGGATGTGGAAATAAAGGTTTTAGGAGTAGGAAAGTGCATGACAGGTAGGGCCTGTTGGATGTAATAGAGAGGAGGTTAAGGGACTTAGGGGGGAAGGGGTGAGGTAGTGAGAGGCGGGTGGGGTGGAGGGAAAATGTTGAGGATTGGTCGGGGGAGAGAGGGAGGGATGTTAGGAGGAGAATAAATGTAGGAGCACTGGGGGTGGTGGGATTTGGGGATAGGGTAGGGGAGCGGAGAGAGCCCGCAGGGCAAATGGAACGGGTCAGAAACAAGGAAATGGAAGAGCAAGTCAGCGAGGAAGAATCAGTGAGGTGAGTAGTAAGCACAGAGCAGCAAGGCTCAGGAGTAAGGTGCAGTTCTGCTAAGAGAGACTGAGGGGGAGAAGGGGGGCTACAGAAGGTAGGGCAGGGAAATAGAGCAAGTAGGACAGACAAATAACCAGTAGCTTGATTTACTTTACAATAAAGTATTTAAAAGTAGGTTAATGCTGTCATCTAGTGGACAGATCCATTAACAGCAGCTAATGTATGTCAACAGTCAAGAAATTCAGGAAATCTCAAGGCAGGATACACCAGGGAATGATATACACGCAACAGGACAACATTTTTGTTCTTTTGAGTGTTAGTACAGGTTCTGCTCAGGGGACTAGTACAGCACTGGAAAAGTAAGCGTTCGCTTTAGATGGATGTCAACAGTCAGGAAATTCAGGATTCAGATATTGGTACAGTTGTTTCATGCCATTCAAAAGTTGTACATATCTTACATGAATAATACCATTAAATACTGCTTATCCAAATTCGGTCAATACACAACAATTCACAGACAAAAAAAATGAAATGTCGTCAATATTCTAGTCCCAAACTCAGACCAGTCTTTTCAGCTTGTCATCTTAGTATCTTCAGCCGTTGAATTCAAATTTGGTTCATCCAAAGGTAAACATTTTGACAAAGCTATTATGAATCCTTGATGTACAGATAGAGTCACTGAAGAAATGATCACTATCGACATCTTTGAATCTTGTTCTGTACCGTTGCTCCCAGTTCTAAACAGTCCTGTTGTTTGCATCCTCTTCAGATTCTTCCACAACAAGTACTTAATTCTCTTTTGTGTGTTCTGTAGCTCAGACAGACCAGGTAAAGACCAACTGCCACTAGACGAGTAATCACAGTCCTCCCAAAGGCAATTTGTCTCCACCAGATCTCAGCATTCATTTCTATCAATACACAGTGAAAAACCACAGGGTTGTAAAACTTCCAACTATTCAAAAAGGCTTCAGGAACTCAGATGTAACTTCTTCATGCTGTATAAGGTAATGTGCAATCCAGTCCTGTTTGAAACTCAATTTCTGGAACACACTGCTGGAAGAGCTAACATCATGATGGAAACCTAAAACTTTTATGCCAGGAAGATCAGAAGTCTGTGGGTTTATGCTCACCACAGCAGGTGATGGGATTCTTGTTCCAATAATGAAAATGCAGTGAAGCATTAGGGGGATGCGGCACTCCTGAGGTGCTGCCTTTGCACAACACCTTAACTTAAGTAAGTGCTGACAGGCAGATTTTCAGTAGATGTTAGATTTTGATCTATCTTTTTTTTTTTTGCAAATACCCAAACCGTTACTCTCAGAAAACAGACAACGCGATGATTCTAGTCACCAAGGTAATGTCTGATTGCTTCACTATACCTGCTACAACCCACATGACACTTATTTTTAGAGATAACTTGGCATTGTTTTGTTCAGAGTCCTTGTTGTAGTCCCACATATATAATTGGGGTTTATGGGACTCACATTTCATTGAATGAAACACAGGATGACGTTTTTCTGGAAATCAGCTTTTGGTCGACAAGGCCTTCATGATCTTCTGAACGGACTTATAACGGTACAGTTCTCTGATTTTTCAACTTTATTTGTGGGAAAGTGCTTCTCGTTTTTACCTTGTCACCGTTTACCAGATAGCAGGACTAGCATGACCCAGTTTGTGTGGATGCTCAAGTCATGGTTCTGCTCTCTTGACATATCTGGTGGAGCCCTGCATTATGGTCCAGCCACATGTTCCCACATGTTCATTGTAAGTGCCATGTTACACAATATGATTCTGCAGAAACAGCTGTGGCAGGATTAGCATAGGGAAGGCTCACACAGCCCCCCCACCACCACTGCAAGGTCGTCACAGGCACAGAGGGACCTGGAAGAGGAACCCCCTGAGCCTGCACTTGTAGGCAAAATGAGGCATGCCCAGTATGCCAGGCCTTGGCAGAGAGACAACGCATAACACACACACTGACACTGTAAGGGCCTAGGGACAGACACCCCTCTCCAACTCCCACACAGAGTAAAATGGATGGCACACAGACCACACAACCTGTCACCCACCTTGTATAGGCTGGGAAATGTGTGTATCCAACATATGCAGCCCTCAAGCACTGTCCTCATCTCTGCTGCAGGCACAAGGTAAGTGTGTTTACCTAACCATAACTGCATGGATAACTATGTTCACCTACCACACCTATGGTATTGCAGTATGCATGTAAAGGACTGGGGTGGGTACTTGGATTGCAGCATACCACTGACAACTCTATAGGACACCAGGACATGTGTGGCCAACACTACCATTACCACAGTAAGCAGTAGTACCCAAGGTGAGTAATACCACAGAAGGAAATGTCTGGTTGCCAGGTAACTGGTGGGTCAGAGGACACAGGCATGGTAGGCACTGTGGAGGTGCCATACCCAATCCACACACACCCACCCACCAACATAGCTGGAGACAACCATAACAAATGTCTGGCAGAGTCTAGCCCCACAAGTGGCATACATTATAATACACACCCATACAGAGCTATACAGTGATAGCACAGCAGGTCCCGCACCTTTAGCAAGGTTCTGAAGGGCAAGAAGTCTGAAATCCACATGTATACCAAAACAGTCTGACCTCAGTCTCCATACTGATATGACTGTAGTGTACAGCACAGCCACTATGTGAAATGGCAGCAAAATGTAAAGAAAATATCAGCTCACTCAATGAAAACATGCACAGTTCACATGTGCTCCCCCCATACAAAACCAGTAACATATACATGTTTGAAAGGAAACAACAGTACAGCAGACATTGCAAGGTCTTTCACAATCAACATGAGAACCTGTGCCATGACAAAACTATTGCCTGAATACTCCTATTGATGAGCCACCTGTAGATGTGCATGGGGAACACACACTAAAGTACCCAGATCCTTCTGTGTCTCTGCTGGACATGGCCTCTGTGGGCTGACATGTTGTAACATGGCCTACATCCACATCTGTGTGGTTGAGAGGGTCCTCAGGGCACATAACCCACTAATGTCAGATTGACCTAGCAATCCACACAGAAGTGGATGTGACAGGGGTCACCTAAGTGCCCTTCACTGGCCTGCCACTGATACTGTAACTAACACTGCTTAGCTGCATATACTACACATATGGTAGACGTGGCTGCACATTAGACTGCACTCAGAACCCACACACATACCCACAAACATGGGACAGCAACATATCTGGATATGGGTGTAATTGAAATTGTGACAACTGCAAGATGATGGGCATGTGCACTGAATAATGCCCAACATACTGAGGAAGCTGGTAGGCTAAGGTGTTGTGCATATCCAAGACTTCCCTGCAGGGAAGAATGTAGATGCAGTAGTGTCTCTCTGTAGGTTGTACTGTCACTCTGCAAGTACATGCAATTAACTTGCCATACTAACAACAGTGTATGTAGACTGCATTAACTTGCTGGACAAGAGCTAGGACCATCTCACCAGTAATGTAATCTGCAGAGGTATGCCAACAGCAGGATATCACATGTCAGGTAGGAAGAATAACACACAAGCAGAGATGCCTAGTCAGTAAAGTAACAACTTGTTGGACTGTTCATAAAGCTCCATCTGTAAAGTGGCCAAAAAACATGCCTGCAAACAGGCCTTATCAGCCAAGACTGTGCATACTGTCACTCATTAAATTGTTGTGTGCATAATATATCCTCTATTCCACTGGTAAAGCAGTGTGATGATCTCAGGATGTCTGTCAGTAGGGAATGACAGAATGCATTGCCGAGTCAGAACTCAAATATATCAGAAATCATGTCTGCTAAAACAAATCATCAGTACCTGTAGGCCACTTCTGTTTACATTTGGGAGGTACTGTTGCAGCACACTAAATCCTGGACTGGACTACTAGTATCTGTGGAATGGAGTGTAACAATCACTATGGGAGACATACTAGGCATGCTCCCACACTTAGAAAATAACAGGTCATGTGTGTTCTCACAATCGAGGATCAGACCTCAGAATCTATAAGAGCAAGAAATCTGGAGAAGGGAAGAAAGTACAAGTGAAACAAAGTGCCACAAATAGGGAAACTGAAGAAATAATCACATTACAAGTGTAGAAGGATGGTAACATAACAGGTTGTCCAGTAGCATGAATGTTCTGAATGAGATAAAGTGTGAAACAGAAATGTGTGTCATAATACTGGAATAGCTGCCTTTAGTGATTGAATGATATATTGCAGAATACACCACTCTCCTGTGAAATGGATTAAAACTCTGAGCCCACAGTCGGGACATGTGCTGTAAATCTGCACAGCTGACAGGTGTGGTCAGGGTCTTACTGGCCATGTTTCCACAGTTACAGAATCATATCCCAGTTTAACATTTACAATGGAGGCTCATACTGATCATGCACCAACACTTAGAGGATTACAGCCCCTGTGTACATACAGGCTGCAAGGTCACACCAGTCACATCCTCACAGTTAGAAAACCAATTCCCATGGTAACAGTCAGTATGGAGGCCCATACTGGCCATGGCCTGACACTTACATAATTACAGCCCCTGTGTACACTCTCTCTGCAGAATCACACTGGCCATGTTGCAAAAGTTTGAAGACACATGCCATGTTCAGAGTCAGTATGGAGGCTCATACTGGGCATGTTCAAACACTTAGAGACTCATAGGTCAACACATACAAATCCAACAGACAGTGGCAGACACAGGTGGAGGGAGACAGATACAGAAACAGTGAGAGAGAGGGGGGATACATACATACATACATACACACACACACACACACACACACACACACACACACACACACACACACACGCACACACACACATAAAAACACACACACACAGTCATACATAGATACAGAAGCAATGAAAGGCACACAGTGTCATCCGGCTGCAGACACCTGCACACACCCTGTACTACTGCCATGTCCCACTATGAGGCCAAGTCCCATTGCCTAAGCAATCTGACAACACCTACTGTTGTGTGTCTGTTTGCAGGTGACATGTACCTGCAACCTTGCCCAACAGAACAACACTGGTCATTGCCCAATTATACAGTGCTGTCTGATGACACTCACCTTAGAAGTATATTGATTCTATCAGAATCCCAGTAAGCTGCATACCGCGTCTCATAACTGCATAATACTGTAGTATACATAACTAGATAGGTAGGAGTTCTAATTCCAGTACCAACTAGTGTGTGTGTGTGTGTGTGTGTGTGTGTGTGTGTGTGTGTGTGTGTGTGTGTGTGTGTGTGTGTGAGAGAGAGAGACAGACAGACAGACAGACAGACAGACAGAGACACAAGTAAATGCCTGCACAGCTGTTTGGAAAATATTATTTTCTGTCCTGTGGAGGGGATGTTATTCCCCAGCTGCAACACTTTACAAGTCTGTGTGATGACCTGAAGTATAGAAGCAACTTCAGACCATGCTCAGCCCAGCAGTCATCGTGGCACATATAGTAACTACATAATACTATAGTACAACTAACTAGAGAGGCAGGGTTCTAATCTCAGCACTGGCAACTGTGTGTGTGTGTGTGTGTGTGTGTGTGTGTGTGTGTGTGTGTGTGTGTGTGTGTGTGTGTTTGGAGTGAGAGGCAATATGTTCTGCATAGCTGTATATAAAAAACATGTTTGTGTCCTGTGAAGGCCAGTATGTTTCCCACCTGCAACACTTTACAAGTCTGTCTGATTACCTGAAGTATAGAAGCAACTTCAGACATGCTCAGCCCAGCAGTTATCGTGGGGCATATAGTAACTGTGTAATACTATAGTATAACTAACTAGATAGGCAGGGTTCCAATCACAGCACTGGCAACTGTGTGTGTGTGTGTGTGTGTGTGTGTGTGTGTGTGTGTGTGTGTGTGTGTGTGTGTTTGGAGTGAGAGGCAATATGTTCTGCATAGCTGTATATTATAAACATTTTGTGTCCTGTGGAGGCCAGTACATTTCCCACCTGCAACACTTTACAAGTCTGTGTGATGACCTGATGTATACAAGCAACTTCAGATGATGCTCAGCCCAGCAGTCATTGTGGTGTATATAGTAACTGTGTAATACTATAGTACAACTAACTAGATAGGCAGGGTTCTAACCTCAGCAATGGGAACTCTGTGTGTGTGTGTGTGTGTGTGTGTGTGTGTGTGTGTGTGTGTGTGTGTGTGTGTGTGTGTGTGTGTGTGTGTGTGTGTGTGTGTCTGTTTGGAGTGAGAGCAATATGTCCTGCATAGCTGTATATAAAAAACATTTTGTGTCCTGTGGAGGCCAGTATGTTTCCCACCTGCAACACTTTACAAGTCTGTGTGATGACCTGAAGTATAGAAGCAACTTCAGACCATGCTCAGGCCCAGCAGTCGTTGTGGCACGTACAGTGTGTGTGTGTGTGTGTGTGTGTGTGTGTGTGTGTGTGTGTGAGAGAGAGAGAGAGAGAGAGAGAGAGAGAGAGAGAGAAAGACAAAAGCATATCTTCTGTATGTGTATTTTGACAATAAATGTTTTGCTACCTGTGTAGGGTACTATGGTAGCCATAGCCACTGTGTATCAAGCTGTGTGATGACACCCAGTTTTGGAGCTATGTCAGACTATGAGTAGCCCAGCATGCTCTGTGGCTTGTGTAGTACCTGTGTAATACTGTAGTACAACTAGCTAGATAGGTAGGTAGGTCCCTACACCCATTACTGGCAACTGTGCATGTGTGCTGTGCTTTGGAATCATATCCTCTTTGGGTATACCATTGTTATGTGTGTCCAATCCATGCTGTGTGCCACCTGCTGATGCCATTACATTATGTAGAATGTTACTGGCACCTGCCATGCAGCATTTTGCATGATTGCACAGCTCATTGCAGTCATGTTTACAGATGTGTTCAGAGATGTTTTTACTTGCCAAACTGTATGTGGTCTGTGTCCACCAACAATGGCATGCATGTCATATTGTTGTCAAGTAGGGCACGGTTACTGTACCCACACACACATAATAGTGTCAGATACCATACATGATGGAAGTACATGGTAATATGAAGTGTGTCACCCTGTCAAATGTACAGGCTTGTAGGAGCAAGACATAACCACAGTTTCCATTTATGGTGGGTTATGTCAGTATCCAGACAGGCTGACACAACATTACTTGTTGTAAAACATACTGGGGTGTGTGCCATGCAGTCCAGTTATGTAGAACATGTCATGTGTCTATTGCAGTATACCACAGTACAGTGGAGATGTTGCTGTAACAATCTGTCCTTTGCCAGTTAAGTTTGTGTAACTGTATGCACATCGTCTGTGTCAGTCTTATGTGTGTCAATGCTAAGGATACCCCAGTATCTGTACCACATACACCCTGTGAACTGCAGAATACATACCACAAACCTGTCATACACAGTGCCATGCATGCCCTCACCAACTGTATCAGCCTTGACTGTCACTGAAAGATATGGTAGGGTCAACAGGTGTCCACATGTGCACCTGTCACAGTCAATAACATGGATGAGCTGAAGAGTGACCTACTAACAGTATTCCAAAACCTGTTCCACATGTATGGTCCTGCTGGTGGTACTACACTACACTGAGGTGACATGTCTGAGAGCTACCTGTCTGTGAAAAAGGGTCTGTATGGCAGGTCACACTGTCAGATAACAGTGTAAATTATACACTCTTACATGCATACAAACCTGGTAAACATACATATAAAGGTGTACCCCGGATGCAAAACAGACAGTGTATGTGCAGTTTGCAACATGCTGCATTGGTATTGTCTGCAGGCCATAGCCTGCAGACACACAGACACCTGGAACACAAACAGAATACAGCAGGTTAGAGTACGTTCAGGTACTAGCACTGACAGCAATATAGCATCATGGCTACTAAGGTACATACACCACTGTGTGTAGCTATGAGAAATGCAAGCAGACATTAATGCAAACTAACATACAAATCTATACTTTATGATATACACAGTGTGCATCAGAACCATATAAGCCTGTCCCTGCATTGATGGTATGTATGACAGGGATGTGGCACAGGTATCATCATATGCACAGGATGTGGTGTTGGTGTGCCAGAGATCTAGGCTGTGCCATACAGGTGACATCCATGTGTATGTGTTCATACAGGTGATCTACCTGATGGGGCTGTGTACAGGTGGTGTGTGTATGTGTGTGTGTGTGTGTGTGTGTGTGTGTGTGTGTGTGTGTGTGTGTGTGTGTGTGTGGGTGACTGTAGTGTAAGACACAGTTGTGTGTGGGTATGTATGCACACAAGCACGCCATGTGGCTGTCCTACACAGGGGTATGTTGGATAGCTGTGGACTGTATAAGGCAGGATGTCCAGTTCAGTGCCTCTGGTGATGGACATGTGAACTGCTACTGCCAGGGGTCTCACTGGCACCACCAGGCCCAAGGCCAGAGGCAGTACTGATCCCTGATGGTGACTGATGTCGGCTAGCTCTTCGTCCCTGATGGGAACGGCCAGGGCCCCATCCCCATGGCCTGCTGTGGTGTGCTGTGAACAGCGACCCCCCCCCCTTAAGTGTGCTGGTGTCACTGCCACTACGGGACTGTGAAGGTGCATGGCCCAGTAGACTCTCAGCTGATGTTGCTGCTGAGCCACATCCATGAGGCCGGTGCCCATCTCCTGGCAGACATGCATGCTCAGACATGACACTGTTGAGGAGTGACAGAGTCTCACCCCACCGCCTATCTATGACCTCCATTAGATGGTGTGTGGCCTCAACAAGGTCAGAGATGTCACCACATAAACCAGGGATTCCCACCTGCAACACCCTGAGTATCTGTCTGGTGTTGCATTCAGTACGTGCCTGTGCATCCATCACAGCCCAGAACATCCATCTGGTCACACTTGCTGTGGCAGTTATGACAGGAGCTCAATAACCAGCAGTCCTCCTGTGAGCATCCCTGCCCACTGGCCTGTGTGAGACCTCAACAGCACTGTGGCCATGGCCAGTGCGTATGCTCACACCTGCCATAGTCTCCAGACTTTTTTTATTTTTTATTTTACATTTTTTTTTTTTTCTAGCTATTCTAGGCTTTTTTTTTTTTTATTAGGAGGAGAGAGAAAGAAAAGAAAGTAAAAAATAAAATTAATCGTAAAAAAAAAAAACACATACATAACAACAAAACACACAATATTTACATAGGTAAAAAATAAAAAACTCTTCAACTCTTCAAACAAATTAAAAAATTAGTACAACATGACTACCACACTACCACAACACAGAATTCATTATAACATTATAAAATATAAAATAGATAAAGATACAAAGATAGAAGGTACAAAAAGTAGAAAAGTAAGAGTTTAGTAAGGAATAGGAATAGGAAGGGAGGAGGAGGAAGGGGAAGGGTTTGAGAGAAAGAGAAGATAGTTAACAGTTAACAGGTAAAAGAGGAGAGGAGGAGAGAGAGAAAAGAAAGCCAGGTGGAGAATAGAGTGAAACAAGAAGTAAGCGAGATAGTTTAAGGTAAGACTTGCCTGCTCCATGCCACCACCTGACAACTGTCTTTCCTCTGGCCACTGGAGATAGTGTCTATGTGCGGTGAGAGAGTGTATGCATGAGGGATGGCAACCGATGGCACAGATTCAGCCCTTGACACCACCTGTGCCTGTACATCAGCATCATCATTGATAGTATCTGTGGAAACACTGCCATCAGCTACTGAGTGGGAGGGCTGCGACCACCATGACCACCTGTGTGGAAAAGAACATATGTAACATAATACCTGCAGTATACTTTGTACTGATACACATGTACTCAGTTGCACACAAACACACACACACACACACACACACACACACACACACACACACACACACACACACACACACACATGAGGTGGGAGTCACACATCACACACACTTCACACCAGGCAACTGCTGACATACACAACCCAGTCAGACCACTACATATCCTGGACATGCTCTAAACAGCATGCAGTGCACCCCTACACACTTCCTTTCACAACTGCTGTACACATCTGTGATTTGTGGGTATTGTTAGCAAGTGATCAGGTGATGGGTATAGTAGTACCACACACTGCAGACATGTACATATACTTGCTGTTCACCTGTATAGCACACTGACAAGTCATACATGACATACCACCCAATTGTGCATAGTGTCCCTGAATGTAGACATGTGTGGCCCACGTCTGCCCTGTCTGCATACATCCTGTACCTGTCTGTCACCTTAGTCTGCTGATGTGAGTTCAGCTGTCACAATGTAGTGACATGTGATGTGTGTGTGTGACACATCCAATGGTGGTATACTTATAGGTCAAAACATAAGTGTGTATACTCATTTCTGCCCAGGCTTACAGTGGACATTATGTGTACACAACCATCTTTACAGACCAGTTATGTTCCTCATATGAGAAGACTGCACAGTCAGTCTGTGGTAACATCACACAACTGTACTGTGACCTCAGAGCTGTGCAATGCAATTGAAGAACACACAGCTTGGGTAGGGGAACCTGTTGGCATTACACTATGTACGGTATGCTGGATGCATGACTGTACCCGACTTGAGGATATGACACTGTTACAGCACACACAGTATTCCAAAGAGCAGTCATTGTGTTTAGGTTGGTGTGTCCCAGCATGGCACATCTGCACTGTGCCAAATGTGTACACCTGCCCTTGCAGAAGGGACCAGAGTCTGTTGGATTGCAAAAGCATGATGTCTGCAAGTATGTCTGCATGGCAACACACTGATCATGTACTGTCTATATGTGTACACAGTCTTTGGGACACTCCCACATTTACATATCCCATGCATATCCTATGCAGGAGACAGTCTTACATGGATGTTGCTGTATGGTATGGGTCACTGTTGTGTGGAAATGAAGTGTCCACCATCCACACCTTTGTAGAGGATACATGATGACTGAATAGGCCACACGTACTGGTATGTGCAACTGATCATACTTCCCTCCTCCTAGCAAAGTGGCACACATCAGGCTCATGAACATCAGTCACATAAACAGCACTGCCGCCAACATGCTGCAGCATGGGGATGACATAACCCCACTGATACACATTGTCCTACATCTGCAAAACCTGATTGTTGCTATAGTGCCCTACAGCTGCACTATAGGTGTCATGACACCATGACACACTACCACACACAGTACTGTTGGACCTGCAGTATATCCCCTGAGACATCAGCAAACCTGCTTGTTGTTCAGTGTGTGAGACACCTGCCTTGTTCCACACCTACACCATAGGCCACAGTTGTGGAGAATAATGGGATTATACACACATGTAGTACACAGTGGTACTCACAATCGATTCCTGGCACTTGCACAGTGTTCCATTAGGACCCCTGTGACCCACAATGACCACTGGGGGTCATGTGTATCCTACACAGTTTGAGTAATGTCCAGTCCTATGCACTGTCACTGTTTGCCCATATGTACACCTCATTGAGATGACTGTCTGCACTGTGGTGCATGGTTTGTGCACGGCTGTGGGAATGTGTGTACTGTATTCCGCCCTGATCCCATTCATGCCTTGCAAGCTGAATGCAAGTATGCCTCCTGTAACAGACAATGTACTACATGTAGGATAACCCTGGTAGGACAGCTGAGCGATAATTAGTAGTCATGTGGGAGTGTCAGTAGTTGAGAGTAGGTGTGTACACCACAACATGTACAGCTGTGATATCATCCACATTTGCCATAACACAGGAGTATTGGCAGACTGTGTACACATGTATGTGTCTTGTCTCCTGAATATCCTATGTGTCACAGTTGTTCCCCTAACACAGTAGTTTTTCTGACAGGTGGGTTGCACAGGGGCTAGGTCACATAACAGGTTGCAAGAGTGTCTACACGTGTGTTATTGTTGCCATGTCTGTACCTCACAAATGGCTACCAGTGTCAGGGGTGTGTGTACACCATTTGGATGCAGTGCATAATACATCTCATTAACATGTCCTCACATTATGGCCTTCAACCCCTCCCCCTCATATGGCCAGTCTCATACCAGATGTCTTGCAATTACAGCTTACAAGTTATGGTACACATATATGACATCAGCTGCTGATATGCCCCTGTGATGACCACAGTGATACAATGCAGTTAACCCCACCACAAATTAACATGCTGACATTGGTGAAACAGGTGAGAGTAACAGTTGCATGCATGGTGACATGCATGACCTTGACATGCCTGTGTTATTGGTGACCCCAAACAATGCATTACCATACTCACTGAAGGCTGCTGTCTCTCATGCAGGCCAGAGGTACCTATGTAGGTGTGGGGGAGACATACTGTCAGAAGGTTCACAGTTGGCAGTGGTACTAATATGATTGATATGTGTCAGTACTGGTACAGTACAAGCTACAATACTACCCAACTACCTGTCACTCACCATAGATGTGCATGTCTGTGCAATAAGAAAACCCACCAAAACACCCTGTTATACTGACATATGACTCTAGATACTCTACAGTAGACAGTAATATTGATAACGTTTAAAATTTATGTGGACTATGGCCTTACCTGGCTACTCCTTGCCTGTTTCCTGGGTGCCACCCACCTCCATGATGGCATGCTGCTGTTGAGGTTGTAGTGCTGAGACCACTCCGAGATTTGCGAGGAGCTCCTCTGTAGCTGTGAGCGGGGGCTGTGTCGGTTTACCCCCACCCATAGCAGCTTGGTCCCTGGCCACTGCAGCAGCCCTTCCCCAGGCATGCCAGATCAGGTCAGTGGCCCGATGCCTGACCTGATCATAGCTTCAGTCATGGTGGCCCAAGATGTTCACTCTGTGGATTAGGTCTTCCCACAGGCCAGTCTGCTCCCGCAGATTGGTGCGGCTCCTGGTAAACAGGATTTCATAGTGCTCCAGAACAGTCTGTACCACCTCTGGTGTCTCAGCTTCACTAAAATCTGGCATACAAGACATCATGCCTGTAAGACATAAACAGGGAACCACATCACAGGACCTCAGAGGGTTTGCAAGTATGATACATAACAACAGCACATCAGTAATGTAACCCATCACCCACCACTTCCATACAGCTTGTACCCCTGATGCATGTTAGCACAGTATGGACCTGCTTTGCTGTCCTGCTCCTGTTGCATCATATTGCACACAATGAGGGCTGGTACAGTGCACACACATAAATATGGCATCCATGTCACTATGGAGGGGTGACACTGTCCATGTTCTTTGCATATGGAATGTCACTGTTGCTCCAGCTTTGTTTGCAAACACTGTATATGGAGGTGGTAGCATTTGTCTGTGTTCTGGTATGATGTCTACAGGTATTTACACAGGTGCCATGTGCAAGTTCTTTTCCAAACTTGGTTTACATAGTGTGCACACACTCTGTGATGACTGGAGGGGGGGTGTGTGTTGTGCATATCCACCTACAGTGATGGTGTGCCACAGCTGTGATATGTGTGCTACACTTGTCTGCAGCACTATGTCTGTACCTGTGGTGTGTGTGTATGTGGATACTCAACATTGCACAATCACACCATCAAGGTGTGTGACAGACTACTGGAACCTATCTTGAGATGGGAGGTGGTGAATATTGATCTGCAGTATGGTGTACTGCCAGGACAGTGCACTACATATGCATTGTTAACTCTGACAGTGCTGTTGGAGACATACAGAGTAGGTGTGATGACCTTGCATTGTGTCACTGTGGATGTACAGACTGCATATGACAGGGTGTATAGAGAGGAGTTGTGGTGCTGCATGAGGACATTCAGAGTGCTGAGGGTATCTGTATAACTGATACAGGAGATGTCAAATGGTACTGTGACAGCAGTGGTGTCTACCATGAGAGTGACAGGTATGTTAATGTTGCGGTTTTGAGTACATAATGGTTGAGCTGTGTGCCCTCTGACACTTGCAGTGCTGATGGACAGGCTGACAGGCTACATCAGACAGGGGTCACCATTTACTGTGATGTTTGAAGATCACATTGTGATCTGTACTGACATTGGCCAACAGGATGGCAAGACACTGGAGAGGTGTGGGTATCCGCTACAGAGAGTAGTGCTGCTGGCTAGCCACAGTATGTCAGGGTATATGTATCTGGGTGGGATGGAGGTCAGAGGAATGGTGAGTACTTGAGAAGTACAGCTTTGCAAGGTGCATGAGGTTTCACACTTTAGATTGACACTGCAGAGTAATGACACATGTGGTGAACAGCCGTGGATGACAGTACAGGCAGGATGGTCGGGCTGCAGTAGGGTATCAGCAATAACATGTGCCACATGACTACCATATGATGGATTGTGAAGGTGTAGAACAAAGTACTGGGACCTGCGATGTCCTACAGGATGCAGACAGTGGCAGTGATGACAAGACAGGACTCACAGCTTAGCTGTCTACACTTACACATTCTGGGAACTGTACTGGGTGTCACAGGAGTAGACACGATTATGGATATGTGTGTTACAGCATCTCCGCATGTCAGACAGTTTGTGGAGGGTGCCAGTGAGTACTGTAATACTGCTGTTGTGGACATGTGTTGTGGAGGAGTACTCACAATATTGGGAATGCGATGTTATGGATAACAGTGGCAGGTAAGAGGTGATGTGGTAGGGCAACAGGTAGGTGTCTGGATGTGGTGACAGAGGATATGCAGGTGGCTGTTGTGATGAAGCAACATGCAGGCGACAGTAGGTATTGGGGACACATAATCCAATGTGGACAACAGGAACAGCCAAGGGAAGTGGGGGTGATGTGGTAATGTCAGTCTGCACAGGTTGCCAATTATGTGACAGACACAATACGGCTTTACTAGTACCTGACTACAAATATGAGGCACACCTATGGTCTTTCTGCAGTACACTGCATATCAGAATTGTACAGGCTCAGTATATCACATGCCATTACACAAGAACATCTGCAACAGTATTGCAATATGCACATTGCAATGACAAAGTATTCGTCCCCTTCCAGATTTCTTATTTATTTGCATGTTCATCACACTAAAATGTCTCAGAGCAGACAACAAATATATTTATAACACAGAGATAATCCAAGTAAATACAGATGCCAGTCTTTAAGTGATGACCTCATTTATTAAGGAAAACAAAAGTATCCCAACCTGCATGGTCCTATGTGAAAATATAATTACCACCCTTGTGAAATCATGAAGTAGCTGTGTTGAATCACAGTTTAGGGATAGCTGAGTTCAATTTCAGTATCTACACCCAGGTCTGTTTACTGCCAGAGCTGTAGAATCAGGAGATCACTTCAATAGACACTGTCAGACAAAGTGAAGTGGGCCAAAAGACCCCAAAAAGGAAGAGAGCATGCCGTGATCTAAAGAAAGTCCAGAACAGATGGGAAACAAAGTAATTGACATCTGTCAGTCTGGAAAGGTTACATTGCCATTTGTACAGCTTTGGGACTTCAGCAAATCACATTGAGAGACATTACCTGCAAATGGAAAACACATGGAACAGTGGTGAATCTTCCCAGGTGTAGCCGGTCTACAACATGTACCCCAAGACTGCAGTGATAACTCATCCACGGGGTCACAAAAGTAGCCAGAAGAACATCTACAAAACAGCAGGCCTCACTTGTCTCAATTAAGGTCAGTGTGCATGACTCAACCATAAGTAAGGGACTGGCAAAACATGGCATGCATGGCAGAGTACCAATCCAGGCACCACTGCTGACAGAACAGAACATGATGGCCTGTCTCACGTTAGATGAAATACATCTTGATGATCCCAAGGACATTTTTGAATATATTCTGTGGACTGACATAACAAATGTTAACCTTTTTGAGTGGTGTGCGTCCCATTACATCTGCCATATAAGTAACACACCATTTCAGACATAACACATCATGGCAACAGTCAAACATGGTGGTGATAGTGTGATGGTCTGGGGCTGCTTTGTTCCTTATGAACCTGGAGGACTTGCTGTGATTGCTGGTACCATTAATTCTGCTCTCTACCAAAACATCCTTAAGGAGACTGTCCAGACATCAGCTCATGAACTCAAGCTGACGTGCACTTGGGTTCTGCAGCAGGACAATGATCCACAACACACCAGTAGGTCCACCTCTGAATGGCTTGTAAAGAACACAGATGGCTTTGGGGGCCCACTCAAAGTCTGGACTTCAATGCAATTGAGATGCTATGCCATAACCTTACAAAGGCAGTTCATGCTTGGAAAACCTGCAGTATGGCTGGTTTTAATCATTTCAGCAAAGAAGAGTGGGCCATATTTCCTCAACGGTGATTTGAAAGACTCATTGTCAGTTATCGCAGACACCTGATCGCAGTTGTGGCTGCTAAGGGTGGCACAACCAGTTACTAGGTTCAGGGGGCAATTACATGTCTACATAGGACCATGCAGTTTTGGATATTGTTTTTTACTTACTAAATAATGTCATCACTTAACAACTGCATTTTGTGTTTACTTGGGTTATCTTTGTCAAATGTGTAAATGATCTGACATGTTTAGGTGTGGCAAACAAGCAAAGAGATAAGAAATCGGTGAGGGAGCAAATACTGTTTCATTTCACTGTAACTACCCTGCATAGTTCAGCTGCATTTCTGAAACACACAAGTATATCACAGCTGTACACAAAATTAACTTTTGGATATGTACTACATCCTACTATCTGATCTACTAGTGTCACAGTCAGTACAGTTAACACACATTGCTGTAATTGACATATGTGAGCCATCCTTTCCTGGGGTGCCTCAGGGCCCCGAGCTGTGATCTATGTCACTTTAGACATACCCAGCTGAAATAGCCATAGGTACTGTTCAGCAAGATTTCATAACAGCAAGTGTGTTTCACACATATTTCTTGTACTTAACTTTTCCCATTACTACATAAACCCTAATGCATAACATTACAGGCTTACATGTTTGACATACCTTGTTTTTTTTCCAGATGTCTGTCTGCTGCTGTTGAAGTCTTCAGGAATTTGTTTTAATTTCTCTCTCTTGATCTGAAGTGTAGGTAACATATCTGTTTTGCATAGGCAGCATCCTGCCTTTTGTAGGTAATGCTCAAGAGCAGCTGTTGGCCTGTGCACCAGTCAGTGTCCCCCACTTTCTAATTGCATCCAGAACAGCTGTGCTGTCAGTCCTAGAGCCAATGACCAAGCAGCACACTCCTATAATTGAGTACATCTTGTAGGCGTTGGCCCTTTTGCTTCCCTGTGAGGAGGACATCATGTAGGTATGTGAACAACAGCATCACTGAGTTTCCTTTGCAATACTAGTTACATCATACATTGTGGAGACAGGCCAACAAAATGGGGGAGAATGTTGCACACAAGGGGACAGACTGTAAGTATTGCTGTTATACAGTTGTATGGGTGCTAGTGTAACAGGGTTCTGTGGACATGGCTTTTCTGTATGATTTAAAAGTTTGAAAGTGTTCTGTGGTTGATTTAACTCTCCACAGTAGGCCAATCTGAAATATGGCCAGGTGTTTAACACTCATGCTTGTTGTGTTTGCCAGACATGTCTTGTATTTGTTATATCACTACTATACTGTGGGGATTGCAGTCAGTAAATTATATCATCCATTTGTGTTTCTGACTTCATATCCCTCAGACTATGTATGTTCCACAAAACCCTGTTACACCTGCAGCTGTGTCAATTTATGGCAGGAATATTGCAGCTATGCCCCTGTTTCTGGGCCTCTGTCCCTGAAGTATGTCAGGCTTAGTGTGTGTATGTCATACATTATGCGATAATTCTGTCTGGAAGGTCCTTGTATTGTGCTGTTCATTTGTTTTTACACTTTGTCAGTGTGGGTCTGTTGGGATTGGTTGTGTGTATGCAGATACACAATGGTCTCTGTTTTGCAGTGCTGTTCCATCCCTGTAGTGCCTTATTTGCAAATAAAAGAGTGAATTCCCATGCAAGACTCTGCTTACTGTTGTGTCTGCCTGTCTGTACTGTGGACAATGCTTGGTAACATGCTTAGGAGCTGGTTGTGTTTCCATAATGTGATGTTATATCCAGATATTTGTTGGCTGTGCTGTTGCCTGGCCCACACAAGAGTCGTGTATTTCTGACACATCAGTGGGTTGATGTGTGGATTTCAGTCACTATGTACTGTGAAGTGCATTATTGTTGGGCTTGTGGTATTGCAGTCATGATATGTTAGGACAGAGTTGAGGGTTTTACTGCAGCAACTGTGTCAACTTCTGTATTCCAGCATTTCAGATATTGCCTATTTTCATGTCTCCCCCACGCCTTTGTCACAGTTGTTGTAGATTGGTTGCAGTTAGGGCCTGTGAGGCTACCTCTTGACTGGCCATTTTGTTTCACACTGTCCAGGTTCATTGGTCATATTTGTGGTGTGTTCCACATATTCATTATATACTGTCCGAGACTGTGGACAGTCCCATTGGTGCTGTGAGAGTCTGACAGGAACTGTCGTCATCACTTTTTATTGTGAGTGGTGAAATCCTTCAAAACATGTCTGCTGCAGGCAACCCTGTCAATCTGAGGACATCGTAGATTTTCAGTGCTATGACTTCTATTGATTACTCAGTTGTCGGCCATTGTCCACCCATTTGGACAGCCTTTAGCCAGATGGGCTGCAGTATGAGTGGTGCAGGTGTGGGTCTGAGGTATGAGTACACTACATCTTCTGAGCATACATATATATATATATATATATATATATATATATATATATATTTTTTTTTTTTTAATATATATCTGTGGTCATTGTACGTTTAAATTTATTTAACTGTATATATATATATATATATATATATATATATATATATATATATATATATATATATATATATATATATATATATAGATATAGATATATATATATATATATATATATATATATAGTATTTATTTTTATATTGCTGTATGTGTATTTGTTATGTCACCATTAATTTTTATACGAAATATTTACTTATTCATATGTCCAACAGTATTACAGTAATATGTCAGCACATATTTTTAGTATCCATATATTTTCCACGTATACGCATCTCCATACATATATACGTGTGTATTTGTACATATGAAAATCTAAGTTTTATTGTGCAGACTGTTACTGTACTGTTGAATGAGTGAACTGTAACATATATGTGATTAAACCCATTGATTTCCCAAATCCAAAATGACTTAGTGGTATGGTTTCTGATTATAGTGTACAGAGTCCTTGTTTCAAGCCCTGCCAGGCCCAGTTATTTTGTTGCTAGACAGAACACTCTTGGATGACACAGAGTGCTTAAAGCAATTATAAGCAGCTGTAAGTGGGTTTGTGTGGAGCTACACAGAGCTAAACGATGCTTACATCAGCTTACGCCCACTTATGGACGCTTAAACCTGCGCTAATGTTAAATAAAGAAAAGAAAAAAGGGAGATAGGAAAGAGGTGAAATTGGGGCAAGCAGGGGATAAAACAAGATATGAAACAGGTGGAGATGTGCAGGACGGGTGTAGGAAAGGACTATAGCTCTGCATTTCTTTGGCAGCAAGAGCTGCTTTCAGTGTGGCCAATTTAGAATTTGGAGCCTCACACCCTACAGGGATGAGTGTGGGCGTAATACAATAATGATGATTTGTAGGGGTTGATTGTGATATGGGTGCATGTCTCTGGGCGAAATGCAGAGCTATGTACGGGATGTGATTTTTTTGTGGGACAGATGCCCTTTTTTTTTTTTAACATGAGAGTGGGATATTAAGGAAGGAGTGTAGGTAAGTGTGGTGAGGGACGTTTGGTAGGAGAGGTTGCATATACAGTCTCACAAGACAGTAGACAGGGGGTGGTGTATGACATATGGGGGGTAAACACCTTGATGGGGAGGGTGGTTGGGAATCAGAGGCACATGAGCCCCCCCAGATTGTAGTAGTGGGACTGATGTCCCCACTCAGTGGCAGTCGCCACTACTCCTTCACAGCCCCAAAGGTGGCTGTGCTGGGGGCTGAGCTGGAGGGGCCACCTGCCCCTCAAGCTGTGCCAGTCTGCCCTCCACCTGGCACAGGCGGTCATCGAGCTCCATCTGGAGGACACTGCGCACCATGCCACAGACCTCTTGCCATGTGACAATGTCCTCCCCCCGACAGCTTGCTGTGGGGGTGAGCCCCATCCTCTGCAGCAGTTCCACCTGAGGGTGGTGCAGGACCAGCAGATGAGGGAGGTCTGGGTTGGGTCCCATGCGTGCTGGGACCTGGTGTCTCGGCCAGGTGGGGTGGGAGAGGCACATCTGCTGGGATCGGCCTTCCCATACGTGCTATGGTGTGGAAATTAACAAAGCATATTGGTTAGTCATGAACAACACATTCCAACATTAGCCAATATAGCATGTGTGGGTATTCCCAAGTACCCAAAACAGTGCAATTGTAACAGTGGCATAGCAAACAGAACACATGCATATATGGAATGGCTGTCAGAGTTGCAACAGCATGCCAGTTAGAAGTATGTCAGGAAGGCAACAACAATGGTTATTCAATGAGGAATGTTAGTATGCACACAGTTTTAACAATAACAACCAAAATGGAACAACAGTCCCAACAGTAGAGGTTTTTGTAAAAACATACCCATGTTGGTTTATGTGTCATTATTGGATCAGTTGAGTGGTGGAGGAAGAGAACAGATTCAATTAACAAATGCTTTCAATTATATTTCTCAATACAGTACTATTCAATAGTCTACATTCTGGCCTCACTTGCACTCTACCTGGGGCATGGGACTACTACAGAAAACCAACAGCTGTACATATCTGCACCTGGAATACCGTGTTGCAAGGTACAGGAACTCTATGTAGATAGCTGTAGGGGACCGGCACACTTCATGGTACAAGTTACAAATGTGTTCCCTGTACTGATGTTCTATCAGTTCACTTTTGCCATACTTGCAGTGTTATGTTATGTAGGTGAGGGTTTCTTGCCAAGAGGGATGTGTATCCAGGACAGCATTACACCTGAGAGGCTTGTGTAGGCCGGACTGCATAGTGTGGATGGTTAGCCTGCATGTACTTGTGTGAGTAGGGCTGCTCAACAGCACACTTGTACACTTTTCATACAGATAGCCATCATTGTGTTTGTCTACAGATTTCTTTACCTGTGGGCCCTGTGCAGATGAACTGTGTATACATTTGATTACTGTTTCTACACATATTTCAGTTTACAGCTCTTGAAATGGACTCACATATTAGTAGTAGTCCCTGGAGTGTGTGTATTGTGCTTTTGCCATACTTCTACTGTGACATTCTCTGTGTGCGGGTTTCTTGGCAACTGGGAAACTATCCGGGACAGCGTGACACTTGAGAACCTTTGTATGGGCCAAATTGCACAGTGTGGATGGCTAGCTTGCATCTATTTGTTGGTCTGGGGCTGCTCAACACAGCAATTGTAAACTTTTCATAGTTATACACATCATAGTGTTTATATACAGATTTCTTTACCTGTAGGCCCTGTGGGGAAATATGTGTTACACAGTACATGACTTTTTCTATTCAGATTGCAGTTTACAACTGTAGAACTGGACTGACATGTTAGTAGCAGTCCCTGGACTCGAACTGTGGTGTGTGTGTGCAAAAGTGAACTACAGGCCTAGTCCTTATCAGAAGCTACTGGGGAGGTGTTGTCTATTGCTTGTGATATTTCTATCTAGTACATAGTTTTTTGCACAGTACTTTTCTCATCAAATGTTGCATTATTTGTTTCCCATTTTCAGTAAAAATTATACATACACAACAAACCTTGCTGTCACTGTTTTAAATTCATGTGCAGATTAGGTGAATTGCAAATTTGACTGTTTTAGAAATACATATTGCAATTTAGAATCATGAGTACACAGTGTACGTTTTAAGTCTGCACCTGTTAGCATTATACAGTTTTCTGTACGTTCAGAGCTACATACAGCTGAAATGGAAAGGTTAACACAGGACAATGCTGCAGAGACACAGTACAACACACTGCTGATGAAAATATGTACTCTTGCTTTTTTCAGTTATTTCAGATGCACATTCTAAACTATGCAGGCAAGCAGTGCTAAATCGGTTCACCTCAGTTAATGCATGGTGTAGGATATAGATATTTGTATTTTTCAGGTACAAGTGAAATGACACACCAGTTTTTGGGATCACCTTTATTACTTTTGGCATACGTATTTGTGTATAACTCAGAAATCCAGTTAGTATTCCTGCATGATCTTCACAGGAGGACTGCTTCTCATTTCTGTTACAGTTGCCCTGACACAGCACTTTCTTGGCAGATTCACTCAGACAGACACGTACATATTCTACTATTCCTCTCCTGCATATTGTACCTTGTTTGCCACTAAAGTCAGTATTATACAGCAGCTGGTACTACTCAGTTGTAACACTGGCAGCCTGACACATGCATTCATTCCTGACTTTTACAGCACAATTATATATACAGACAGTACTACCATTACTATTTCTGATTTAGTACTGCTGATATTAGGAATTATTCTCTACTCACCAAACTCCCGGTGCAGGCAAGCCAGTCGCTGTCCATGAGCCTCCACATTCTGGGACCTCTCAGCAACAGCTGTATGGGGAGAGAAGACATATTAAGGACACCTGTACAGTCACAGTTAAAATTTTTAAAAACTTAGAGATACATAGACTGCATACTTACAAACAACTGGGACGTCCTGTACTTGTGCCTTTTGGAACCACTGGGCCAAGAGTTCACCCCTCCTATGCTTTAGGTCATCATAATGGTGACGCACCTGCTCACCAGTCTGGAGGAATGCCAGTGGCACTGGTGAGATTGCATGCCAGACAGTTCCAGGCCTCCGCTTTGTACTGGGAGCCCTGGTACTGGCCCTGCAGCAGTCTAGCCTCATAGTCTTTCACAAGGAGCCCAACCATGACCCTGGACTCCTGGATGCCCCAGCATTGTGCCTGGAAGTGCACACCCTCACCTGTGCCAGACATTATGCTCCTGCTGTGATCAATCCCAAATGATTATGGCTGTATTCCCACCTGTGTGGTTTAAATAGAGCCGTTTTCCTGCACTTTTTCATGATTTAATGGTTTTAAAATGGTGAGCTATGCTTAGCTCATTGCAAATCCGCATAACAATGCTTAAACCAGCTAAGCAAAGCTTACATTAGCTAAGGATTGCTTAAATATTTTACAGTTAAAAAAACAAGCATTGTTTACTTCTATAATTCACATATTCCCAGCCCTACACTACTATATGTGAGGCATATGATTGATATCTTATTTACCAGGGTTTCCACACAATAAATATATGGACAGAGGAGGTATTCAAACCTTGCATGTATTATATGCTAAACCAGGGCTCTACCACTACACTACAGCACCTATGTGATATTTTTAGTCACAGAACTACTTGACTATCATTCAGGATTTCAGCCAGACTAAGCATAATGGCACACCATGCAAACCAGCTGCACGCTGCTTAAATGTATCTTTTATTTAAAAAATAAAAAGATTAATTATTTTTATTATTTTCCTCTTGACCTACTGCTTCCATACATGTAGGGCAAGAGTACACACATTCGGGGGGGTAGTTCACTTGCCAGAAGCTGGCTTGTCTTTTTGTGTGTATGTTTATTTTTTTTTACAGTCTCTGCAGACACCAAAATGTTTGACTTTACATTTCAGTGTCCACAGACAGTGGTTTAGTACATAATATTAGAGCCAGGCTCTAATATTATGTACTGTTCATATTCTGACATGCTTCCATGTCAGAAAGTGCCATACATCACTTTCTGAGTACAGGGGACATCTACAAGTCTCTGTGCAGCACTTATACATGCCCTCTATACTCTACATGATCATGTAGGTGTAAGAATAGAGAGGTGTGTCCTCATTAATATGTAGGGCGCATGCCAGCTCTATTCTTACATGGGAACAGTTTGTGCAAGAATACACTGTTCTTCCATGGACTGTTCCTGAATCCGGGGGGAGTATCTCTAAATCTGAATTGTTTCCTGCTAACCATGTTGGACAGCCCTATTCTTCAACTCCACTGGAGTGCTGGCCCTCTAAAGTACCTTTAACTTCAAAGATTTCCCATTAAAATGACTGTCATCTCTCAGATTGTTATGGCAATGCTCCTTTACAAATGTCCCACCAGAATGTGCCTGTACCTCACACTTGAAAACATGTTGTTATATGTATAAAACTAACCCATCCGACTGGACAAAAGGAACCAATGAGTGCCCAAAACACTTCAACAAGCACAGACATTATGAAACAAGAAAACAAACTATACATAGCATAGGTCAAATACATTGCTAGCAGTACGCACAGAGTATTGTAAGACAAGAAAGCACAGTACACACAGGCAGAGTATGCTGAGAGCAGAATATAAAACAATACTAGAAAAAAATGAGAATAAATGAAACGACATACAATTATGCAGTATAAAATGTGCAAATTGAAATTCATATGCAGAAATCAGACTAAATGTATAAATATTTTTTGTATATGAGACTTGCTACTCTTAATATTATCACAAAAGACTATACACATTGTTGTTTTTTTGCAGAGAAGGTCTCCAGCTGTTTTAAAGGTTTATAAGGTTTGCTACTGTCTTACTTCATTGGGAGGTGGTCATTGTTAGAGTGAAATAATAGGCAATAGTCTTTATTTTGGTTCATATGCAGAGTCATGCTACAGCTGGGTCATAGATTCAAGGTTAGCCATATATGCAAGTGCTGTTTAAGTCTCTAGTAGCACGAGTCCGACTTTGCACTTTTTTTTTAATTTTGCTGTCACACATTAAATAAAGCTGAATAAACAGTAAACATAACCTATATTGCTGCTACAGAGTGGTTATCTAACATCCACATATTTTGTACAAACTCCTGTTTTAATCTTAAAGTTCTGCTTTTTATATTTTGCTATATGACATGGTGCCATTTTGGTGATAGGACAGGTTAGGCAGTGTATTAAAAGGAATTTATTAAAACAGTGATATATTGAAACTTTAAAGGCAATAGCTCAGTCCCTGTAAACTTTTAATAACTCATTAAAAATTGTGTAATGCATTACTTATAAGTGGCTTTGTGTACATATAAAATGGCTGTTATATGAATTCTTGAAAAAATAAAATGAGATTATCTGGTCATACTTCTATAAAAATTCAGTTGAATGGCATGTTAGTTTCACTCACTCACTCACCAGATTTCCATTTGCCCTTTTATAAATGTCTCTTGTATATCCTTTGCTGCTGCAAATTATATTAAGGGGTACATGAGATGAAATCATTGACATTTTTACAAGCCATAGCGATATTCCTAGATTAATTTGTTGCTAGTGCATCACTGCATATGGTGACTGATTTGTCCTGCTGTTGAGATAGATTTGTATCTTCAGTCAGTAACACACTGGATGCAAAACGTAGCATAGAAGGTAAAAAGTATGTATGGGAATGTTCTTCTTTCTGGGGTATGGGGAATATTCACAGTGCACAGTATATCATCTAGAAGCTGTGTGAGGACATTTTTCTTGGATGGGAGGACAAATAACCAGTATATTTGAAATAAAATGGTCTTTGGGCTCCATTTACGTGCTGTGATCTAGTGAATGGTAGTTGTTGCTTGTCTTTTCCCAGTTAGGGGTCACCACAGCAGAACTCTGGTCCACTAATGATTGGCAGTAGATTTTTATGGTGCTGAGTTGCCAGCCTGATGCCCAACCTTCAGCAAAGGCACGCCCATTCACGCATGTCTTTTGAACGCCACTCGACCGTGGGGATGACATGCAGACTCCACACAGAAGGCACTCCAGCCGAGAATCGAACAGGAGAACCTCTTGCTGTGAGGCAACAATGCTACCGCTGCACCACCATGGCTTGATCTAGTGAATGGTAGTAATGAAGAGAAAAAAAATGGCTAAAATGATAACCCAGGTTATGTTGTATCCATTCAACTCAGAACCCTTCCTCATTACCTTATTTTCCCTCTCCACTTGCTCAACAAAGGAAGGAACATTAATATAAACAAGTTCAAATGTTAATATAAAATAAACAGTTTTGTTCTGGTTATATTTTGTTATTTAATATTAGTGTAGATTCAGTTAATTTTATTTTTTATAAAATAAAATTGTATTTTAGTTTTGCACAAGTTCAAATTTTTGATACAAGTTCAAATATTAATATAAATAAAACACGCATTCTGTTTATTTTCTGTTTAATATTTTGTCTGTTCTTCAATTTGTGTTTAAATGTAGGTATCCCACAATTCCATCAGAGTGGGAGGGGTTACATAATTATGTCTGTAAATTTTATGTTAATCAGTGTACAGACTTTTGGCCAGTTGTATCTATTTTTCATGGGGCTTTGTCCAGATTTTTTATGATTCCAGGTTGAGAAGTATGGCATATGCCAATAGAAAGTTTGACCTCTCAATAGTACTTTAGTAGATAGACTGTTTTCTAATTGCATATACTTGATTTACAACTGGCACACTGGTTGGGCTGTTCAATCAGCATGCTCATTTTTGAATAGCAATGTGTCATTATTGTATAATTACCAAGTCTTCAGAAGTGATTCATTAGTTTTTCAACGATTCACTTCTGCATTTGATGAAAATCTTGCAATGTCACTCTAACCAAAGTGCAGTAGATATTTTTCCTCATTCAACTGAATACACTGCTTAGAAATGCCACCCCACCCCCTGTTCTGATGAGGTTCATCTATAAAACCAAGCTATCACGGGCCTTAACTAGACCTGGGAGAAGTGCCTGAAATTATTTGCCTACAAAAGTATTACTCATATAACTGCCAGGCAAATACTTGAAACATTCATTCCCTCAAACTTACTACTCAGCTTCTCCAGGTCCCCCCCCACCCCACCCCAAGGTATGATCACCCATAACCTATTTTCAAACCTCTCCAATTCTCTCATCTTAAATGCTGAGGACTTAGAACACAGTAGACTTATTTCTTGTTAAATATTTCTGGAACTGTCTGAAAAAGTGCCACATTCACTGTTTCACTCTTCAGTGCACTTTCACCATAAAAGTCATGTTGAATCAGGGACTTCAAAGATGGCTGCACTCTGATCAACAACTTGATTTTAGCTCTCCCAGTGTGAAAAAAAATAAACTGAGAGACAGGAACCAGTAACTGCTACAGTTTTAATAAATTAAGTTATTGGCTAGTAAGTACACTGCCTGGATGTCAGCAAATAAGAAATTTAGCCTAAAAGAAAATCAACTAGAAAAGGTGAAGGGAAAACACTGATTGGAAAGAATCCTGCACCTGTTCAGCAAAAAGCAGTTCAAGCTTCAGCTTTGGTGCAAGCCATGGCTTCCAGTACAGGAAAAAGTAAATCAAATGTGCTCAAAGCTGATTAAAATAAATCAATGAAATATATCAACTCAAATAATAAAAGCCTGGAAAATGGAAGAAGCTTTAAACAGTTATTCAGATGAACTGATAAAACTGCAAAAATCAAAGCAAGTAAAACAATGTTTGTTCTTAACAGCATTTGTATAAAACATTTAATGATATAAATCATATGTTATATAATAAAGCATTTTTACTGTTTATTTTAGTATCTTTATCACATACATACAAGTGCCATTTTTCATTCTTTAGTTTTAATAAATGTAGGCATTGCAATATAAAGAAAGAAAGGTTGAACAAAGGCATGTTTAAGTTAATACGCTTTAATCTTGAGTTGAAGTGGGGGAGCACAAATTATAATATATTCAGAGTTGATATGTTCTACCTTTTTCATAGGTGAATGCCTAGAATCAGACCCTTGACTTAATCTAATAAATGTTGTATAATCAGGTAAATAAAAGGACACTGAAAGTAATGAACAGTTTTCCTTTGGCAAATAAATGTTCAGTGAAAGTTGTGAGGTTTGCAGATGAGGGCAGCTATACATTTGGTGGGACAAGCTGACTGTAGAGGAAACAGTAATGTCTGAAAGCATATACACTGTTTTTCACATCTGGAAAGGGAATGAAGATAAGACAAGAACATACTGCAATTAGTGTAAATTGGAGCACATGCTGCAACATACTTCTTAGCATGGATAACCTTAATGTTAGGTTAAGTAAAGTCTATTTGTGTAGCTGTCAGTTTGGGACAATTGCTAAACTTTGTTATACTTCATTATTTGAAGAGATGCACAGCTTTGTGTGATTGTTTTAAATTAATAGACTATGTGGATATTCTGGGGGTGTATTTTTTGTTTGAGGGTTTTCATTAAAACAAAAAAACGTGTAAAGTGTAACAGGTTCAAACTGAGACGACAGGAAACAACCACATAAAAGCTCAACCTGCCAAATATTAGAGGGTGCACATAACACAGAAGTTGGAAATAAACACTTAAAAACTGACATATAGAATAGGTGGGAATAATAACTTATTATAATGGCTACTCTAAAAATTATTCTGGAACATGAATGGCATCACAGGTACAGACAAAAAGGTAAGAATATTGAATTATATTATGAAATGCGGAGTGCGAATAGCAATGCTACAAGAGATGTATTTAGAAAAAACTGAGCATGTGACTTTGATAAAGAAAGGATTTCAGGATGGATATTCAGCAGAATATCAGGGGCAAAGGAAAAGGGAAGTACTTATACTAATTGCCAGAGGAGCTCCAATAGTGACAGAAGAAAGAAAAAGATAGTAATGGTAGATTTTGGTAGTACTGAGCTACTATCAAGAGAGAAGTATTATGTTAGCATATGTTTGTTCCACCTAAGACTGCTGTGATGACATGAGGTAGTGCCATCTGTGTCAGGGAGAGTAGGGCAGTTCATGTGTAGCATATGCCTGCATATCTAGATGGAGTTTTGTAAAGAGTTTTATGTCATTTGACTATCACATCAATTTGTACAGATGCTTCTGTTAAAATGTATTTCTAAAGTTGCTAGTGTTAAAAATGCATCAGCAATGGGCTCTGCTGAGCAGAAAATAAATATACATGTATGTCAGACTGTATCATTGTAACTGATTAAATGTATATGTTTTAACAGAGAATACAGGAAGGGGAGGGGTTAAGCAGCCCAGCTAACCTTAAGAAAAATACGTTGAAATTAAATGGGTTGGTTTGGGCCATAGCGATTTTATCTTACAGGTTAATTGCAGGCAGAGACAAAAACGTCTTGGAAAAAACAGGACTAGGAATCCTACTGTACTGTCCTTAGGGAGTAAACTAATTGCTAACCTGGAAGGGTGGAAGTTTTTGAAATTGTTTTATAGCTTCCAGATGCTGCAACAAATCTAGAAAAGCTCTGAGTGTGTATTGTACCAGAGTCAGGTGACCAGATGTGATGTCATTCTATAACCAACACTGAAATGATTTTTTAGATATTAGTGAGAGATGTGATGGAACTTTCATATCACTCTTTTTTGGAACCTGACAGGAAACATCCTCACACACAACACACATCATTTTGCCTTGATGTAGTAAGCAATTTAGCTAGGGAACAGTAATTTTTTAATCAGTCAGTAAAATATATTGAGATTAGTTAAGTATTGTTTTTTTGCATCTGTGTGAATCTATCCAACTGTGTTATTTTATATCTCCTGTGATTGAAACTCTGGTGTTTATTGTAAACAGATATTCAGTATTCTCACGTTTTCTATTTTATTATTTATTATTAAATTCTAAAGGGATGCATCTGGAAAATTTCTCCTCAGGCCTCCCACTGATAATAGGCTCTGTTCTAGTGGGACTTTCCCAGTCAACAAATTGTAAATAAATATTTCTATACCTTTCATTGTGGCTGGTCTTGTAGGGAATATTTTAACTCTTAAGAATAATTATTCCTATTCTAGTGACACTGTGGCTGCTCCTGAAAGCCTTGCTGCATTAATCAAAATCTAACATTTGTATAAGTTTTAATTTTACTCAGTATAATTGGGTACCCTTGTAAAAGCTTTAGAGTAGCTGACTGGTGGCAGCGTAACTACCTTATTGTCTGGGCAGAGGCGGGACAGCTAGTAATTCTGTACCAGACTTTTCTGTGTGTGTGTGTATGTGTGTGTGTGTGTGTGTGTGTGTGTGTGTGTGTGTGTGTGTGTGTGTGTGTGTGTCAGCTACTTGGTACAGGAACACAGAGCTCCAAAGTGATCAATGTGGAGTCTTGTTTGAGACCTGGACAAAGAGAGAGACAAAATCCAGCCCCAGGACTGGAGCATGCATTCCCTGCACACTCTTAAGGGAAATTCTGCTTTATGGAGAGAGCTGCATCTGGAAATACTGGGTGCATCTATCCTTGTGCCAACTGAATGTCCTTCACTGGTGTCAGTGGTGAGTATTGAAGCTCCTTGATTACTGGCCCAGAGGAGGGACTATCACAACTGCTATTATAGACCTTAAGAAAATTTTGGGAGAAATAATCAGCTTTCAACTTGGCATATTACTTATAGGTAGGGAATAAAACTTGATTTGCAACAGTGAGGATGTATCTGGGGACCTAGAAGGGAAAATATAACAAGAGAGGTTAGACGTCTGAAGAAATGTATGAAAATATTTGGTATAGAAGTTGTAAATTCAGTAGTAGAAACTTGGATGATTTACATATTGTTCCCAAGCTACAATAACTGGGCCAGACTAGACACATTATATTTCACAGGAATATGTGCATTTAATTGAAAGTTTTGACACACATCCAATACTCATTTCAGAACATGTGCCAATTACAGCTAAGCTAAAAATGCAAGGTAAAGAAGTAAAAACGAGACACTGACAGTTCCCCACAATCTGTTAAAAGACCAATTTAAGGAATATGCAGTGGAAATTATTCAGAAATTATTAGGGAAGATAGAAATTTCTTCAGAAGTTATAGCCAGTGAGCATGATAAAAGGAAACTGGAGTTTAAAAATAAGGTAGAAATTAAAGAGTCGTGGTTTAGTAACAAGAATTATTTAGAGGTCTAGCAAAGGTTAAAGTATTGCAAATAAGGGGAATCTCACAGAAGAAAAGGCACAACTGCAGACTGCTAAAGAGAAAATAAGGAAGTTTAGAAAGACTGCTTTTCAGCAAGTTTTTTGTTAATTCCACAGAACAAAAACTCTTACCACAACTTGGGTAGCAAAAAGTAGAAAGGGTTGTTGTCATACTTAGGGAGCCTATAACAAGAAAAATAACCAGAGATCCTGTAGAGGTTTTGGAGACATTTCAGAAATTTTATGAAATTTGTATAAAGCAGAGTAATGTGGAAATTAAAAAAAAGTACAAATGGAAATATTTATGGAAATAATTATGGAAGACTTTAGTATGCCAAGATTAGAAGTAGATGAGGCTCAATAATTAACAGTTAAGGAAGGAGGAGATGACATAAAAATGGGGATGTGTAATCAATCTGTTTTCAGGAATAGATGATGCTCCTGTGGAAGTTTGGAAGCTTGGAGGGAAGAAAATTATAAAGATCTGGAAGGATTTGTTTAACAGTATTTTAAAATGTGGAGAAGCACCAACATCCTGGTAGAAAGCTGTGGTGGCTGTAATACCTAAAGACAGTAAAGACCCATCAGACCCACCTTCATATAGGCCCATTTCAATTTTAATCCATGATTACAAAGTGTTATTTCTATAATAGCTAAAAGAATGGCAATGGTGTTGCCAAAATTGATAGATATGGATCAGTGTGGAGGGCAGGCAACATTGACAACATTAATAGAACAGTGATGATGCAGAGGGAAGCACAATGTAAGAAAATACCACTGTTCTTGTTAGATTTTTATTCAAAGAAAGCATGACAGAGTAAACTGGGATTTTATCAGCAGAGCTATGTAAACATTTGCATTCTCTGATACAAGGTTAATTAGGAGGATATATGCAGGATCGGAGGCAAAAATTGAAAAGGGAGGGGTCCTCTCAGGTAAGTTGTCTCAGAACAGAGGAAACAGGTAAGGTGTCCTCTTTCCCCTTTGTTATTTGCATAGAAAATAAGGTACTCGGAAATTCAAGGGTATAATTGGTATAGTAATCCAGAAATGTTGGCTTTATTTGCAGATATGTTGTACCTGATAAAACTAGAAAAGGACATCAGTATTATGGAACATTCTGAAACAGTTTCAAGTTTTTTTTTCAGGATATGAAATGAATGAAGACAAAACAAAGGTTACAGCTGTAAACTGTTTACCCATACATGAACTGGCTCATCAATACCCGTTTGAAGGATTTTATCTGGGAGGGGAAAAGTGCAAGTGTCAAGTGGGATAAGTTGATCCTTCCAGTAGAACAAGGTGCTTTAGGATTACCTGATTTGAAGAGATTTTAAAACTACACAGTTAAGGCTCATAAACATAACACAAGCAGAATGCTATAATTCAAAGTGGAAAAGGATGATGATGAAGTGGGAGGGGGTTCAAGACAGAGTAGGCTCTTGGATGCAGATCCTTAAGGAGAACAACAGCCACACAAAACATTATATTCATAAAGTAGCAGAAAGTAGTCTAAAAGCTAAGCCAACACAAGAATGAAGAAAGGAGAGTCTGCTGATAGGGATGAGTACAATTGGGGATATAAAGAATATGCAAGAAGGGGCTGGAATTTACTGGAGAAACCAGGCAAGGGAACCAAGGCAAAAGATACGATGAAACCTTCTGTAGCTTGATTAGTAGTGCAATGAGCAGCAATACCAGAATGTTGAATTATAGCAGCATAGATAAAGTCATAACTCACACTGTTTGAACTGAACTGATGCCTTGAAAGTGTACATAATTTTATTTTACTCCTGTCTGTAAAATTCCTCTGTCAGTTTCATACACCTCTTCAATCCTAATTTGGTAGCCTTGTATCATCTAAATAAGATATATTTCAGATGCCTAGAATTTTATTGTCTACTGTCTGTCTCCATCTTTGTAAGGTCATTCTGGCAAAAAAATGTTTTCTTGGAAATCTGAGATCTGCAAATTGTAATGTTCTGTTGGGGATTTATGAGTTCTGTATGTTTTGTACTTATCAATGTGTTGGCTTGAAGGTTATTAGTTCATCTGTACTTTTTAATGAAAGTGAATTTACTAAAGCTGCAGGCAAAATGTAAAATATAAAATGAAGTTATAGGCCTGCTTCAAAATGGCTACATTTCTAAGCCTATGCAAAGAGAACACTGTATTTATGTGAAGTCTACTCTAACAAAATTATATGCATGCAAGACCTGTCCTTACATTTCCCTGTATATGCCATGGACAAAGGCGATGACACATTAATACTGAATTATCCCCCGTGTTTGACTTCTAGGGCAAATTATTCCCGCAAGGCACATCCAACAGCTAGTGCATAATAAATCATGTTCAAACTAGAGTTTGGCTTCCCATGATTAGACTCTAGTCTCTGTTCTCCATCAGTTGCTGCTGGTGTGGTTTGTTTTTATGCTAGCAGCAGTTTCTTTTTTCTCCATGATTATACACCTATGAAGTTAAACTAGGAGTATGTGGGACAAGCCCCTATCTCTTAAAAAATGTGTTTCTGATAGTCTGTAAGCCTTTTTGCCCCACTGCCTGACAACAATCAGATCGTTTCCTGGTCTCCTCTCCCATTCATTGCCCATTTTCATGGCAAGGGGTAATGCAGCAAGGTCACAACATAGGTGACCATCAAGAGTGGTTTGGTTTTTCTACTATACAGCCCTACCTACACTATGCATATTCAGTAACACTAAGGTGCTTGAGCTGCTCTTTGGACTCTGGTTACCTGGGCCCATATCATGGCTTTGTCCTGCTATACCAGTGCAACCAGCATAATATTGCTTTAGAGTTTTGACCAGCTTGGTTCTGCAGTTGAAACTTTGGAGAATTGAGACACAAGAACTAGCAGCCATTTATTTAATCTTATTGATGGCTTTATACTCTGACACTGGCAACACAATATTTTAAAGCCTTCTTGAAGGCAACTTTCTTGCTCAGACCTACATGAGACCCTGTGCTCCCATCGGGCAACTTTTTTAGATAAACTATTGTGTATCTGTCCCTTCAAGCCTGTAGCAATACATTTCTTGTAGCCAGCTAATTAGCAACACATTTCTTGTAGATAAACTCAACATGAGAATTTCAGAAATGGATGCAGTGTCAATCCCCCAAATTCAGCATTTTGAGTCATCCTCAATTCTTTATTTTCAGTATCTGTCTCACCTCTGCCCACAAACCATCTAGCCTTCGCAATTGTATCTGGGCCCATTTTCTGGTATTATGTAACACGTGACAGATCCACAGGAGTGACAGCCAGTATGGGTAGATGTTAGGGTGCTTAGGCTTAGTCCTACCCTACCATAGGTGGTGAATTCTATCCCTTCATCATGTACCAGGGTTTCCCTAATACTCCACCACTCATCACATGCAAGGTACTGGAGATGCAATCACCAGCTTTGGCAGGCACAGTGCACACCACTCTTCCAACAGATTTCTGCTTTCGGTGGTTGAAAGACCTTAGTCTTTCTACCAAAGTGGCAGGCAATGCTGGCTGGGAAACCACTTCCCTCCCTTCTCAGGGTAGGCACTACCTATCCTCACTACCAGCACCACTGGGTGCCTGAGCCACCAATAAAACCTGAGCTGCCTTCTTTACATTTAAAGTGATCAGGAAGACTAACTTTAACTTGTCATTCACCACCCCAGAGCAATACTTTTGCAGAATTCATCTCCACCATGTGGATGTGCAGCCAGTGGATATTTTTAGATTATAATGACAAAGGCTATCTGCAAAGACAACATTGACTTAAAGTGGAAGCTTGCACTGAAATTCCTAAACACAACTTAGCAAGTTGGCTGACTGTACATTATTTCTTACTACAGTACCAAAGACTTGCTCTAGTAGCACAATTACTTAATCTGGCTATTTTGTAAAATGCAGCAATTAATTTAGTACTAGGCTAACTGTCCTCATGGACCATTTTAAGCCTAGCCAATTACCCATATGAGAATCAAACTCTGCACCTTGTGTGTGTAAGGTAAACAACTTAACCATTATGCCAACCTCCCAGATAATACTTCTGTACCAACCACTTTGTCTGCTTGAAATTTGTAAGGCAGTATAAAATGTTTAGTATTATTGTTGGTAGGAGTAAGTTCTCAAAAGGACCACGTAAGATTATTTGCTTTAGACTTTCATATTGGTAGAGGGAGGATTTATCAAATTAGTTTTACTTACCATAATGTTAAATCTGCATGATCAAGCCCACCCTTTAACATTTACCCACTTCTGCTTTAGGCTGGATTCTCCTTTCATTCTAGCTTTTGCATAGTACACTGAATCTCAAAAGTTGTAGCACAACAGTACAATATGGGAGAGACGGTGACTGGGAAAGGTTACTTGGTCACTCATCCTTATGTCTGCTACTCTTTGTCCTTGTGTTTCACAGATCACAGTCCAAATCTCAAAGTTACAGGCATCTGTCTAAATCAGCATATTCTTAGTAGTGGTTAGTTTTTCCAAAAACAAGGCATAAGCTACCCCCAATGTGCCCTTGAGGTTATGTAGGACTGTTCTGCTTCAGATGTGGTCTCTGGCATCTTACAGACAGTATCTACTTCCTGGATGAGGCTGTATACAAGATGCTTAACTTGCCTCAGATGTAGGCATCTTCCTGCAGTTATTGCTGTGTACCAGCTTAGCTAACAAGCCCCTTAAACTGGGATATACAGAAATAGCTCACTAGTGCCCTGTTCGTTATCCAGCCCATTTCAAGTGTGGAAAGAAACTGTACAGAAATTATTGGTGATTTCAAGCCACAATTAAGATTAGTATTTGGCAATGTTACTTCCACCAGAGCTGAACATTGTGTAAAAGCTTCCTAGTTAGCTGCTCTGAAACTGGGATCAGCCCACTCGGACAACCAGCTGAAAAAGTTCATAAATTTAAAGGGTGCTAGGACAGTTTACATAGATTCAGTTTTATTCCTCTTTACAAGCGGTTCCTCTTTCCTTTGCAGTTTAGTATTTAAAACACTTAAACTGCTGTATTCCAACTTGTCTCATTCAATCTAAGGTAAAAGGTTGCCCTTTAAAATGCTGATATACTCAGTGTGTAAGAAGCCTTGGAAAATCCACTTAGTGACAAGCAGGTATTAACACCAGGGCCAGTGAAGGCAAACTAGTGCAAAATTTCCTTTAACTCACAAAATTTCAGAATTCTCTTGACCTTTCCATTTTGTTCTAGCTCTCAGCCCATATCAACTACCACCATGGTCTGCTATCCTGACATCTACTTGTGGCAAACGCTCCTATTTGCCTTCCAACTGAATACCATGCATAATTAAGTTACCCCCCCCCCCACACACACACACACACATATACACACACACACACACACACACACATATACACACACACACACACAATTACATCTAGTCTCCCACCTTTGCAGTCCTCAGCCAACCACCCATTCAATCCAAGCATAGGCTTCCCTAAAGAGTTAGTGCACATGACAGGGGACTTTGTTGTAATTTCAGAGAACACTGTCAGTCCTGAGCAAAGTGATGATAAACCTCCCCCTGCACCCCATTACTTAATACATCACATTTTCACAACCTTGGGGGATGTTTGACAGTATCAACAGGGATTCAAACCCACTTAACATAACTGACATTATGCACCACTAAATTTGTAGCAGTACTTTACTACCTCAGAGGTAGCACTACTTTTACCTTCCTCAGCAAGTGTTGGCATGCTTTTCTATTAAATTTCAGTCTCACTGGTGAGGTTGCTGTAGTTCAAAGGGGCTAACTGCTCCCAGAATTTAAACTTTTCCATAACCTGCACAAGTTGGAAATGGGGAAATTCACTAACAGAGACCCCCCCCATGCAGAAAATGCAGAGTCTAGCTTCTTAACTATCCATTCCTAAAGTGAGGTTATCTGCACTCTGTTGAATGTGCCAGTGCTCTGCACAGGTCCTTGTCTTCTTATTTCTACACATGGACAGTAGCACTGAGTTGGGCGGGGGGTAACTCTAAAATTTCACACCAGCTGATGTGATGTCAAGGCTAATTGAAATTAAGCTAATCTAGAAATATTAATGGGGAGTAGTGTCAAATGAAGGTGGGTGTGGGTGTGGGACCAAATACAGATGGTGGTGTAGGAGGGAAACATTGCTAAAATATGGGCCTGCAACAAGGAAAGGGACCAGAAAGTCTGCATAGGTTATTTGGGAAGGAGAGAGTTAATCTAAAGCATGGCAAATCAGAGGTCATAATAACCTCCTTACTCCCAAGGATTATTACCAAGGGCAATATGTCCCTCCTTGTGCAGGGAAACATTCTTAGAAAATAAGGCGAAGAAAAGTAGGTAGGAAATAGAATCGCAATTTCCTAATCTTGGAGTAACTAGGCTGGAAAAATTTCTCCATAATGGGATTTTGGATTCAGCCAAGTGGTGCAAAATTTGCCAGAAAGTTCTGGTCATAGTCCTAACCATAGGCAGCTGCAGAATGATCAGGATATCCAAGCAAATGCCATTAGCCAGTGGTCACCACAGCATCAGTTGGAAAGGAATACTGTGAAGTGGGATTAATATCTTATGCTGAGCTGGGTAAAGGTCAAAGAATTAAAGGGATAGGGTAGGAAAGGTCAAGGGGTACACAGCCAGAGTAGCCAGACTCGGCAGCTGAAAGTTTCAAGAGCCATAGCATACAAGATAGGAGCACAATACAAAGGACATCAGTGCCTCTACTTGAAAGTACTTGCTGAAGCATCTGTATAGCTGAAATGTGACTGGGCACAATAAACTTGAGGTATTTAGTCCTTAAGGACCATCACCCATACTGAGAAAGCAACCAGGATAGATATGAAGGGAACTTATCTCCCCTTCCAAGATACAGGTATGGGTCAGTTGGGCTGCACCTATGACAGCTTGAAGGAAAAAGGTTAGAAAAACAGCTAATGAAAAATTGCCTCGGCCATAGCCCTCAAGGTTTACCTACAAAGGCCCTCCAAGATGGCAGTACACTGAACATGTTGATTAGAGCTCTCCCCGTGTGAAAAACTGAGAAAATGTCAGCATACGCCATCCAGATGGGTAAAATTCAGTTACTGGTCACTATATTACCATGTCAAAATATGAAGAAAAAATAAAAAATTCTGATAGGGAAGAGACTTGCAGATGTTCAGCAAAAAGTAATTTGTGTTTCAGCTCTGGTATGAGACAACTTACAGCAATTTAAAGGCTGGAGAAATAGAAGCTTTAAGTAGCCATTCAGACGAGCTGATAATCAGAAGTTGAAATGGAGACTGAGGCTTTAATGGTTTTAGAATAGGAGGAAGAAGACAGCATGAAAAGAAACCCTGAGATTTGCTACACTGTAACAGAAGCTAGAAGAAAGATTCCACAGCAAGACGTTATACTCCAGACGTGGTCATAAAGTAGCCAAGACCTAGCAGTAAAGTTGCAATCATGCCAGCAGAAAGAGCTGCTTGACAATTGTGCCAAAAGGAAAAACTGGGAACACTAGCAGGTTTGTGAAAAATTATTCACTATACCCCAGGCAGAAGCAAGAAATTTTCCCCAAGTCTAAATACTGGAATTTAGAGTACTTTTTGTGCAAGTAAAGCCATTATATTTTCCACCAAGTAGCAGCTGGAGATTTAACAGCTGCCAGCAGTGGACTGAAGAATGCTCAAGCATTTGTATAAGTCATGATTAGTGGAAATATGCATGAAAGTTTGAACTTAAAGCCTTTGCAGGTAGATGCATCCTTTGTAGCCTTTCATAACAATGCACATTAAGAATAGACTGTACTGTTCCAGAAACTTAAGAAACCTGAGCACATGCAGGCTTTCAAAGACTAAGCTCTGAACAACCAGGCAGTGGTGTTCTCACTCCGCATTACACAAGTGTCATTGCCAATAAAATAAGGGACTTAAATTCAAACATAACCAGTAATGCAATTGGTAAGAATTAGCCTTATTCAAATAGCCCCCCCTTGGAATGCATTTCTCCAGACATGAAACTACCAACTCCAAGGCCCAAATATCTTCTACATGGACCACCTCAAAGTGGTCTCACTGCAAACCACATAGTGCTTTTATACAGGTAAAGTATATTTCAGCAACAGAAGTTGGCTAGTTTAGAATTGAAGGAATTTTTGAGAGAAGATGGCCAAGTGAGAAATTTTCTCCTCAGAGCAAGAGATAAATATTTCTTCAAATCAGGTAGTACCAAGCTATGCAGTTGGGGCTCATATACATTACAGAAATCAAAGTGGAAAGGCTTAATAAACCAGGGGGGGGGGTTCGAGACTAGGATTTTAGGATGCAAACCCTTAACCATATAGAAGCTGAAAATATTCAAACAAAAACAAACTGAGATTTTACCAACAGGGATGACTGCAAACAGAAGCATACAATAGGCAACAGGGGGCTAGTTTGTTGGAAAAGTATTGAAGGGTCATAGTTGTACGAGACTTGCCTTCTTTACAAGAACAGAAGGCCCCAGAATGAGGAGAGCACTCAAAGGAACTAGTTTAAAATCCAACGCCAAGTTAGCCACCCATGCCAAAGAATCACAAGGTTTTTAATCAAAATCTAAGTAGAGCGCAGATAATTGTTATCTGCGCAAAATACACTATTCAATGATAGGTCTGTTGTACAAATACAGTGGAACAACTACTTCCTTGGACTTATTGCCTCACCACTGTAGACACAGGATGGTCAAGTGCTAGATTACCGTCTGTGTCCCCTTGGACATTGGGAGCAGACCTGGACATGCCTACATCTGGTTCCAAGGTTGCTTGTAAAACAGGCTCATCCAGTGATTCCAGATCCACAGTGGAGTCTGTCTGAGCCCTCATGTGCTTCAGGAGAAACATCTGTAAAAGGTGCAGCTTCTGCGTCAGGCCTAGGTTTTTTTGGCCTTACACCTTGCTATAAGCATAATGAAAGGTTCTTCAGACCAGAAGACAGAGACTAAGCTTAAGCGTTTTTCCCCAAGTAGATAGTGAGGGAAAACAGACTACAGAGGGTGTTGGGCACAAAAGATTGCCAAATATGGTGATGGTGGGCCCAAGACAGAAGGCACTGGAAATTACTATCCTTGTGGGGATAGTGTCTTACAGTTGCACTTCACTTTCCTGAATGACATTAATCTCAATCACAAAAAGGTAGTAGGAAGACAAAAGGATTCCCCTTTGGGGAACTTATCATAGAATACAATTTCATCAGCAGAGCTATGTCTGGGACTGGCAATCCAGGATGATGTGCACACGTCCCTTTTACGGCCTACATCTGATGTACCATGCACCATATAGTAAAAGGGCTGTATACCTGCTGGTGGGTCACCGTGGCAGGCAATTCCCTCATGTAAACACTGCAGAAATATAGGACATCAAAGGATAGTGGCTCTAGAGGCTAGAATGCATCCCTATGGCATGCATTTATTCAAACATGCAACTGAACTCCCAGATAAAAGACCCAACAGTGTCCTGTATGGGGCCCCTCAAAGCACACTTGCTATACTCTGCATCCTATACTACAGGGAGATAATCAGTGTTGGCATACAAAGCATCCCCTGATCCAGTATGGATGGACCTACAGCAAATGAGCAAGTCAAATAACACCAGAAATGTAAACTTCTACAACAAAGTGAGGGACGGGTATACTACTGTTCTGGAACAGACTACCTATCCACGTAACAAAGCTCATCCCCATCTATTCAAGTTAGATTTGGATCCAGCTTTCCCAGGACAGCTTCCTCTAGTACTAATTGACAAAGCTTTATCCCATGCATGTGGCCACTTTATAGTATGATCACATAGGTCACTAGGGGTATTTACACTAGGATGGGCAAGAGCAACCACCAAGTGAGGACAGGTGAACTCAAGCATCCATGGAAATTGCCCCACAGGGGCAAATTAGTATAACACAATCTAAATTTGCTTTTACATTAACTGTAATGCACAATCTTAATTGCCTAGACATCACAAGTTAAAGTTTAGGACAGCTGATGGCATTAAAGTAGCTTGGAATGTGGAAATCAAATTCCAAGTGTTTTATACTGGTATTTTTAGAAAAGGGGCAATTGCATAGAAATTGAATTAATGGGAATATACAAGGAAGCAGGATTTAAACTATGCACTACACAATATTGGAATTTATTAAAGACAAGTCCACCCATGTCATTGTGACTACACTGCAGAAAAGTTACCTGCCAACTTTAGTTTACTGTTTTGGTATGGCTTATCCAGCCTTCAAATGTCAAGTAAGAATGTCTAAACTGCAATGTTGGTATATATAGTGATAAGACTGATGAGGGATGTTATTACAGGGTTATCCTCAGGGTCCAGTATTCATTTTGCATCAGATTACAAAACCACAAATGCTGTTTAAGCAAAAACATGTAAAGCCAATCCAGTGGAGGGTTGGGAAGACTAGCAGTAGTGGAGAGGTTCATTGCCCTGTACTTGGGCACCTTGTTCCACAACCTTACCAAGGTTGCCCAAGTGGCAAAGCAGAAGACTCTGTGGGAGTTAAGTGTGAAAAAGGTAAAGTCATCATATTCAGAAAGCAGCCAAAGCGCACAGGTGCATATCCTCACAAGCGTAATGAGCTACTCTGACCAAGACATCAGGCCATAAATTGAACAGTTAAAGTGAGGAAATACCAGCACTGTGGTATGAAGGGATAAGACCCCAGTTTTAGTTCAGATGACCCAGGTTCTGTTAGCAGCTTGGCCACCTGAGGAACTGGCAGGGAGGCAAATGCCCATGTCAAGGGGAGAGTTCCTTCATCTTAGCACTCCTTGAGGGGATACAAGGTACACAGAGGAGTACCCCTTGTATGGGTCAGGGATGGAACAGTACATGTAGTAGGTCAAATCCCTTCAGAGTATTTGTAAACCCTGCCAGGAAAGTTCCCTGCTTGCTCCATCCCAGAAGGGGGAAAAAAAGTTAGCTTGAAGGAGGGGCTGGTAGACATGGCAAAGGGGGTCAACACCACAAAGAATGAAGCATGGGGCAAGGAAAAACTACCAAGGAAAACTTAACAAGCAAAGACATGGAGTAAGCAGGACTCAATTCAGCTTGTCCAAGTTGAGCCCCTTTAATAGGCTCTTGTAATGCAGTGTACCCAACCAGTAACGTAGCTATGAAGCAGCTGGATAAGTCTTTCAAAATCCTCACTGAAGAATGCACATTCATTGTTTTTTTTTTAGATACAACCGAGATAGTTTTCTTAACATACATTTAGTTGACAGATCACTTCCTCCCCATCCTCTGATCTTAAATTATATAGCCATTCAACACCACAGCATCACTTGTGCAGGACCACACCTGCATGTGACACTTGTACATTTAGTTGAATGCAGCTTTGTCCTATTTAACCATGTACTCCCTTCTAGACATGAACTTTTTAGTAATGTACCATCTAGAATTAGAAGGGACCTTTTGCCAGAATTACACTATTGAGGACAACTTCAGACTACTTAGGACTACACAACTAAGTTTTAAGGCAGTCATGTGGTAAGCAGCATTACAGCATTAGCTACATCAAATTCAGTTCATTTCAATGGCAACACAGAAAACTGAATGCAACATAAGTCTCCAAATATGAAGAAATTTGGAAATCATACACAAATGAGAATCAGCCAAGTGGGAAAGCTAATCATGCAGCCAAATCTGAAAAGCTGCAAGACTAAGTGGACAAAAAGTTTAATACAGTTAATACTCTGACCAATATGCCCAATGGTTTAATTCAGTCAGTTTTGCACACTTCCACCATGCAAGCCTTTGCCATAATTAAAAGCCACCAGCTCATTAGCAACATCTTTATTTGCCAGGTAATCCATTCTAATCAGTACAGTCCAAATAGAAAACTCATTAGCAATGTGTACAGGAATGCATTCAACACCCTCTGGAATGTTTCTACAGTTACATTCATATGGTGACAATGCACGTTTACAGAAAGCAGTTAGAATGTGGAACCATTCCAGCCAACATTTACTCCAGTCATATCCATGAAGTTGATGTAGATCCTAAAGAAAAAAAAAACAGTTATAAGCAAGGAAGACATTGCAAATAAAATCTAACAGGATCAATAAGCCTGGGCCTAAATTAGACAAGTCGCTTTTCAGCGGGTTAGAAAGTCATGCAAGCTGTCACCATCTCTTAAATTCAGTGCTACTATCACATCATCAACTGACCACACTAACCCAAGACTTGTCCACAGTAAAAACAGTAATAGAAAAAGCTCTCAAACATACACAATATCACACTGGTGTTTAAACAATGTGAGTTTTCTACATGGGGTTAGGAAGTCATGCAAGCTGTCACCATCTCTTAATTCAGTGCTACTCACATCTCAGCTGTCCAAATTTTTGCCCCATATTTTTGGTTCATTTTTCATAAAATTGTGGTTGTCTGGCAAATTAGTGGCAAATCATTAAAGATTGAAGTTAGAAAATAATGATAGACATTTGAGTTTCAGACTTCATACCCTTCAGAAAATTTGTGATAATGCAAAACCTGTTATTCTAAATTTATCAACTTTCTAAGTTTATAAGAGCAATTTTTAAAACTTGCCCCCATTTCTGGGCCTTTGTTCCACTTTTATGGCTTTGTCAGATCTAGAGGTTAACAGGGGTGATGCCACTGTAATACCCATCTGCCACAGTTCATCCAAAGGAGAATCGATTGCATGAGAATTAGTTTCCTCTTGCCCTCTTTGTCCCAAATCTTCAGATTTTCTTTTGCATATGTTCCTGAACCACCATAATCTGACCCTCTCTGCAATTGGAGCTACTTTAGGTTCTGCTCCAATGTCCTCATTTTAATCCATGCCACAGTGTGCATCCTACACCATTCTAAGGCACTTCATCTCCATCACCTCTAGTTTCAACTACTCTGCAGTTACTGCACAGGTGTCTCCACTATATAGTACCGGACACACTGTTTTGAACACCTTATCAGCTTTTGGCATTCTTCTGTCACATTACCCTTTGACACTACTAGATGGATGCAGCGCCTTTGATTCAAGCTTTGACCTCCTCAGACACCCCTTCTCAGGTACCATTCCCAGATTCTTGAAACCATTAGCCTGCTCCACTGTTTTACCTGCTTGATGCTCACATTTCCCCTTATTTGCTAGCATTAGAGCTCTTATCTGTACTTAGTTTCATCCCACGTGCCTTCAGTTTTGCATTACATTCCCCTATCCTTTGCTGAAGTTCTTACTCAATATATGCCTTTAATGCCACATCTGCATAGAAGTCCCAGAAACATGTACAAGGACCCAGTGATGCAACTGCAGGAATGCCCAAATTATCTTTCTTAGGACTTTGTCATGCTTTCTCCAAGTCTAGGAATGCCCACTGGACTATTTTCCTCATCTCTAGATTCCACCAACTGACTTGCTGCAAATATCAGGTCAGTTGTGCTGCATCCTGATCTGAACCAAGGCTGCTCATCTCCCACCTTCCTTGTACGCTGCATACTAATTTAGATGATGAAATATGCACTGCAGTTTCAAGCAGACAGCTAGAGCTGTAGCTGGCTCTAGTACCAGCCTCTAATATAGAACCCCATTCCCCTTCAAGCTTGGGACCAAAATAAAATGAACTTTTACTGTAGGCAGCAGTAACTTCCTCCAGCCAAATACAAGTTGCCTCAGCTTGAAGAGGGGTATGGACTAACCTGTAACAATTCCTGGCTTGCTACAGCACACATGAAAACTCCTGTAGTGGCATTCAGAAATGTTAATACAGAAAAATGCAGACTAGCACTTTGATCATACCACTTAGCACCTGGAACTGCTCCTTCATCCCACTCTTTTATGCTTCTGGGGGGGTAGGTTTATCCTGCTGAGGTGCTTGATGGCAATGCAGTGATAACAGCAGGCTTTACTGGAAGTGACACTTGGCTACTTCTGTAGCACTGCTGAAGTATGCAGCTGTGTGGCTAGGAAGTTGTATAACTGAGAAAATGTATAGCAGAGTGGGATATGAGGCACTGGGGAAACTTATAGCAGAGTGGGATATGAGGCACTGGGGAAAACGTATAGCAGAGTGGGATATGAGGCACTGGGGAAATGTATAGCAGAGTGGGATATGAGGCACTGGGGAAATGTATAGCAGAGTGGGATATGAGGCACTGGGGAAATGTATAGCACAGTGGGATATGAGGCACTGGGGAAACTTATAGCAGAGTGGGATATGAGGCACTGGGGAAATGTATAGCAGAGTGGGATATGAGGCACTGGGGAAACGTATAGCAGAGTGGGATATGAGGCACTGGGCAAACGTATAGCAGAGTGGGATATGAGGCACTGGGGAAACGTATAGCAGAGTGGGATATGAGGCACTGGGGAAACGTATAGCAGAGTGGGATATGAGGCACTGGGGAAACGTATAGCAGAGTGGGATATGAGGCACTGGGGAAACGTATAGCAGAGTGGGATATGAGGCACTGGGGAAACGTATAGCAGAGTGGGATATGAGGCACTGGGGAAACGTATAGCAGAGTGGGATATGAGGCACTGGGGAAACGTATAGCAGAGTGGGATATGAGGCAAGGGTTATTCTGCTACTTGTCAAGTATAGCCACTCCTATAACATAACAGGATAAAAGATGCAAAGTATACTAATCGCAGTGCTATATACATTGCGTTGGTTATGTTGAAAGAAATTTTCCCCAAGTCTAAATACTGGAACTTAGAGTGCTTTTTGTGCAAGTAAAGCCATTATATTTTCCACCAAGTAGCAGCTGGAGATTTAACAGCTGCCAGCAGTGGACTGAAGAATGCTCAAGCATTTGTACAAGTCATGATTAGTGGAAACATGCATGAAAGTTTGAACTTAAAGCCTTTGCAGGTAGATGCATCCTTTGTAGCCTTTCATAACAATGCACATTAAGAATAGACTGTACTGTTCCAGAAACTTAAGAAACCTCAGCACATGCAGGCTTTCAAAGACTAAGCTCTGAACAACCAGGCAGTGGTGTTCTCACTCCGCATTACACAAGTGTCATTGCCAATAAAATAAGGGACTTAAATTCAAACATAACCAGTAATGCAATTGGTAAGAATTAGCCTTATTCAAATAGCCCCCCCCCCTTGGAATGCATTTCTCCAGACATGAAACTACCAACTCCAAGGCCCAAATATCTTCTAAATGGACCACCTCAAAGTGGTCTCACTGCAAACCACATAGTGCTTATATACAGGTAAAGTATATTTCAGCAACAGAAGTTGGCTAGTTTATAACTGAAGGAATTTTTGAGAGAAGATGACCAAGTGAGAAATTTTCTCCTCAGAGCAAGAGATAAATATTTCTTCAAATCAGGTAGTACCAAGCTATGCAGTTGAGGCTCATATACATTACAGAAATCAAAGTGGAAAGGCTTAATAAACCAAGGGGGGGGGTTCGAGACTAGGATTTTAGGATGCAAACCCTTAACCATATAGAAGCTGAAAATATTCAAACAAAAACAAACTGAGATTTTACCAACAGGGATGACTGCAAACAGAAGCATACAATAGGCAACAGGGGGCTAGTTTATTGGAAAAGTATTGAAGGGTCATAGTTGTACGAGACTTGCCTTCTCTACAAGAACAGAAGGCCCCAGAATGAGGAGAGCACTCAAATGAACTACTTTAAAATCCAAAGCCAAGTTAGCCACCCATGCCAAATAATCAGAAGGTTTTTAATCAAAATCTAAGTAGAGCGCAGATAATTGTTATCTGCGCAAAATACACTATTCAATGATAGGTCTGTTGTACAAATACAGTGGAACAACTACTTCCTTGGACTTATTGCCTCACCACTGTAGACACAGGATGGTCAAGTGCTAGATTAACGTCTGTGTCCCCTTGGACATTGAGAGCAGATCTGGACATGCCTACATCTGGTTCCAAGGTTGGTTGTAAAACAGGCTCAGCCAGTGATTCCAGATCGACAGTGGAGTGTGTCTGAGCCCTCATGTGCTTCAGGAGAAACATCTGTAAAAGGTGCAGCTTCTGCGTCAGGCCTAGGTTTTTTTGGCCTTACACCTTGCTATAAGCATAATGAAAGGTTCTTCAGACCAGAAGACAGAGACTAAGCTTAAGCATTTTTCCCCAAGTAGATAGCGAGGGAAAACAGACTACAGAGGGTGTTGGGCACAAAAGATTGCCAAATATGGTCATGGTGGGCCCAAGACAGAAGGCACTGGAAATTACTATCCTTGTGGGGATAGTGTCTTACAGTTGCAATTCCCTTTCCTGAATGACATTAATCTCAATCACAAAAAGGTAGTAGAAAGACAAAAGGATTCCCCTTTGGGGAACTTATCATAGAATACAATTTCACCAGCAGAGCTATGTCCGGGACTGGCAATCCAGGATGATGTGCACACGTCCCTTTTATGGCCTACATCTGATGTACCATGCACCATATAGTAAAAGGGATGTATACCTGCTGTTGGGTCACCGTGGTAGGCAATTCCCTCATGTTAACACTGCAGAAATATAGGACATCAAAGGATAGTGGCTCTAGAGGCTAGAATACATCCCTATGGCATGCATTTATTCAAACATGCAACTGAACTCCCAGATAAAAGACCCAACAGTGTCCTGTATGGGGTCCCTCAAAGCACACTTGCTATACTCTGCATCCTATACTACAGGGAGATAATCAGTGTTGGCATACAAAGCATCCCCTGATCCAGTATGGATGGACCTACAGCAAATGAGCAAGTCAAATAACACCAGAAATTTAAACTTCTACAACAAAGTGAGGGACGGGTATACTACTGTTCTGGAACAGACTACCTATCCACGTAACAAAGCTCATTTCCATCTATTCAAGTTAGATTTGGATCTAGCTTTCCCAGGACAGCTTCCTCTAGTACTAACTGACAGAGCTTTATCCCATGCATGTGGCCACTTTATAGTATGATCACATAGGTCACTAGGGGTATTTACACTAGGATGGGCAAGAGCAACCACCAAGTGAGGACAGGTGAACTCAAGCATCCATGGAAATTGCCCCACAGGGGCAAATTAGTATAACACAATCTAAATTTGCTTTTACATTAACTGTAATACACAATCTTAATTGCCTAGACATCACAAGTTAAAGTTTAGGACAGCTGATGGCATTAAAGTAGCTTGGAATGTGGAAATCAAATTCCAAGTGTTTTATACTGGTATTTTTAGAAAAGGGGCAATTGCATAGAAATTGAATTAATGGGAATATACAATGAAGCAGGATTTAAACTATGCACTACACGATACTGGAATTTATTAAAGACAAGTCCACCCATGTCATTGTGACTACACTGCAGAAAATTTACCTGCCAACTTTAGTTTACTGTTTTGGTATGGCTTATCCAGCCTTCAAATGTCAAGTAAGAATGTCTAAACTGCAATGTTGGTATATATAGTGATAAGACTGATGAGGGATGTTATTACAGGGTTAGCCTCAGGGTCCAGTATTCATTTTGCATCAGATTACAAAACCACAAATGCTGTTTAAGCAAAAACATGTAAAGCCAATCCAGTGGAGGGTTAGGAAGACTAGCAGTAGTGGAGAGGTTCATTGCCCTGTATCTGGGCACCTTGTTCCACAACCTTACCAAGGTTGCCCAAGTGGCAAAGCAGAAGACTCTGTGGGAGTTAAGTGTGAAAAAGGTAAAGTCATCATATTCAGAAAGCAGCCAAAGCACACAGGTGCATATCCTCACAAGCGTAATGAGCTACTCTGACCAAGACATCAGGCCATAAATTGAACAGTTAAAGTGAGGAAATACCAGCACTGTGGTATGAAGGGATAAGACCCCAGTTTTAGTTCAGATGACCCAGGTTCTGTTAGCAGCTTGGCCACCTGAGGAACTGGCAGGGAGGAAAATGCCCATGTCAAGGGGAGAGTTCCTTCATCTTAGCACTCCTTGACGGGATACAAGGTACACAGAGGAGTACCCCTTGTATGGGTCAGGGATGGAACAGTACATGTAGTAGGTCAAATCCCTTCAGAGTATTTGTAAACCCTGCCAGGAAAGTTCCCTGCTTGCTCCATCCCAGAAGGGGAAAAAAAGTTAGCTTGAAGGAGAGGCTGGTAGACATGGCAAAGGGGGTCAACACCAGAAAGAATGAAGCAGGGGGCAAGGAAAAACTACCAAGGAAAACTTAACAAGCAAAGACATGGAGTAAGCAGGACTCAATTCAGCTTGTCCAAGTTTAGCCCCTTTAATAGGCTCTTGTAATGCAGTGTACCCAACCAGTAACCTGTAGCTATGAAGCAGCTGGATAAGTCTTTCAAAATCCTCACTGAAGAATGCACATTCATTGTTTTTATTTTTAGATACTACAGAGATAGTGTTCATAACATACATTTAGTTGACAGATCACTTCCTCCCCATCCTCTGATCTTAAATTATATAGCCATTCAACACCACAGCATCACTTGTGCAGGACCACACCTGCATGTGACACTTGTACATTTAGTTGAATGCAGCTTTGTCCTATTTAACCATGTACTCCTTTCTAGACATGAACGTTTTAGTAATGTACCATCTAGAATTAGAAGGGACCTTTTGCCAGAATTACACTATTGAGGACAACTTCAGATTACTTAGGACTACACAACTAAGTTTTAAGGCAGTCATGTGGTAAGCTGCATTACAGCATTAGCTACATCAAATTCAGTTCATTTCAATGGCAACACAGAAAACTGAATGCAACATAAGTCTCCAAATATGAAAAAATTTGGAAATCATACACAAATGAGAATCAGCCAAGTGGGAAAGCTAATCATGCAGCCAAATCTGAAAAGCTGCAAGACTAAGTGGACAAAAAGTTTAATACAGTTAATACTCTGACCAATATGCCCAATGGTTTAATTCAGTCAGTTTTGCACACTTCCACCATGCAAGCCTTTGCCATAATTAAAAGCCACCAGCTCATTAGCAACATCTTTATTTGCCAGGTAATCCATTCTAATCAGTACAGTCCAAATAGAAAACTCATTAGCAATGTGTACAGGAATGCATTCAACACCCTCCGGAATGTTTCTACAGTTACATTCATATGGTGACGATGCACGTTTACAGAAAGCAGTTAGAATGTGGAACCATTCCAGCCAACATTTACTCCAGTCATATCCATGAAGTTGATGTAGATCCTAAAGAAAAAAAAAACAGTTATAAGCAAGGAAGACATTGCAAATAAAATCTAACAGGATCAATAAGCCTGGGCCTAAATTAGACAAGCACAGGAGGGAGGAGCTTCTGGGGACAAGTCAGCCAATAGAAGTGAATTACAGTACATCTGAAGCCCATACAGCATTCCAAATTACAGAAAAAAAGCCTGTTCCAGTCATAACAGGAGACCTAAGTGTCCACTAGCATCATCTACAGTTCAGTGAAAATCCAATAAATTCTTTGTATGATAAGGGATTTGGAATCATCCCTAGTAGTCTTAAGCATGCTGGTAGAGATGTGACCATAGTCCTTTGCAACAATCTGGAGCACATAGAAAGAACTCATCCATCCATGCTGCAGCCTAAGCAAGTTACCCGTTAGGCCAATATGAGCACAATTGTCAAATTTAGGTTTAAAACTCCCGCCACACAAAGTGTGTTAACTAGACCTACCCACACCCTGCACATGCAGAAGCTTAATTGTTTGCCAGTAATATGATATAACACAGGCTCCATGTACAGTACAGACATTTCAACAGTTACAATTTCCTTTAGATATTTGGTTTGCTGGACAATACTCAAGAAATTGTTAAACTATACAGTTTTAGCAGTTTAGGGAACACAAGTAGTGCCATTTTAAGGATGTCAAACTAGCATTTTAAGGATATCAAACTAGTTTTGAAACAAATTCAACTAATTACATTTTCACACATGCCTCTGTGCTATGCATTCAACAGTTTTGATTATACTTTGAGAAACACAAATCAACTTACCTGTCTGCAGATATCCCAAAGTGTTTGTTCAGCAGCTCTGAAAGCAGCTTGGAGTAAGTCTTGTTTTTTGTACCCCCAATGTTGCCAATGCTGCACAAACTGCAGAGTGCACAGAGATCCGATGTACCCCCAAACCACATGCGCTGGTCAGTATTAACGTGACTTGCAATATACTGCAAACAAAATTTATGAAAAAGATCAATATTTAAACATTAAATATTGCAAAATGAAGTCAGTATTCTGCAATCTAACCACATGATTTCCCATTTAAGAAGCATTTTGAGGACTTAAGCTGCCTTTTATAAGTTACTAAATTAATTTAGTGACATTTGAGTTTCACACTTCATATCCTTCAGAAAATGCACGGTAATAACCTATTTCGCTAAGAACCTTAAGTTTAAGGGCAACATTTTAAAATCTTTCACTATTATGGGGACATTTGCCCCCACCAAGGTGTTGATAGATATTATGGAGGGATATAAAATAAGAAAATTAAATAGCTGTCATTGTTTAGTGACTTCAATCATTAATGACTTATCAGAACACAAACTTTATAAGGAGCAGTCCAAAAACAAAGTGAAAAGGGAGCAAGGATGATAAAATGCACTTGGTTCTTTCCCAGCCCACCTTAACTGTGCAGGTTTGCCCATAGCCTTGGCCATCTCCTTTGTTAACTCTTCAAAGAGAGTGTCAGTCACTGCACTTTCAGAGGCATTGGGGTTCACTACAAACATAGGCATCTTCGGGGCGCACACACAAGAACTTCACAAAGTTACCAGTCAAGCAAAAACACAATCATAAACAAAATGAAAAGCTTCAGGTGTGTCTATTTTGTAGATGCCAGGCTATAGTACGTCACGGAGAGATGGGGCTCCAGTTAAAGTGACACTGAACCTTGTAAACAGAATATGTCTCATTCTAATTATGATTCAGACAGTAACTTCAGGGTTGTGGCTAGATTCCCTCAGCTGAGGGAATCTAGCCTGCTCATAGTGAGGTGGCTAGATTCTAGTGGGGAAAAGGACCGTCTTTACACCGATAGTGTCTAGCCCCGTTGAGGGACATGGGTCCTTTCACCCAAGGGAATCTAGCCTGTTCTATGTAAGAAGGCTAAATTCTAGTGAGGCAAAGGACATTCTTTGCAGTAACAGAATTTAGCCTTCTCACATACTACAGACTAGATTCCCTTGGCTGAAAGGACCTAGTTATTAATAAACATGAGGTAGTCTGGTGTAATACATATGATTGACAGGGTCCTTCCAGATCATGGAATCTAGCTTTTTTAATACAGTAGGTTTTAGGGGGGAAAGGATTTAAACATATTTAACTTCTTTATAAACATGTTACGGTTTATTTACAGGAATAATTCCTAACCTAGTTTTCATGTAAAGCAGAATACATAATATTGTGTAAAAGACCAATTCAAGAAAAAAAGATTCTAGCGTGCACTTTACAAAATTACTCCTGTTCACCTGAAAGAGTGAAAAAAATCCTGCAGCTGTTAACACAAAGCAGAGGCAGGGAATAACCTGGTTTGTAAAAGAACGTGAATTATTTTGAGAAAAAGGAGTCTCTCTCAGAATACATAGAAGGCTTTTGGAAGAACAGTAATAAGACACTTCAGTACAGATTTCATTGGCTGAATGGACTTGGTAATTTTAGCAAAAGGTATCTATCTGTACACCAGCAGTTAATTTCAGGCCCCTTCAGAACAAATTCCCAGAGATGATGGATCCTGGTCCTTTCAGCCAGGGCAATATAACCTGCTGTATCTGAAAATGCTAAATTCAGCTGGAGGAAAGGATTGTCTTTCTGAGAATAGCTTCTAACCCCTTTGATGTACACTGGCAGGAATGACTTTTTGTACAGAGTCCTCCAGCCTGTTATATATAACATGGATAATTTGTACTGGAGAAAATTACCTTTTTTATTGGTATAGATTCTGTCACCTCTGGTGTACAGAGGCAGGAATGATTTTTTTTGTTAGGAAAGGACTGCACTACATTATTTTAGTTAAGCATAATTTCTGACATCTTCAGCACAGATTATCATACCTGAAAGACCCAGATCCTTTCAACCAGCGGAATCTAGCCTACTCTATTTGAAAATGCTGGATTCTAGTGGAGCAAAGGACCTTATTTCTGGGAATAAATTCGATCCCTTTTGGTGTACAATGGCAGGAATGAACATTTTTTTAAGAAAAGAGCTCTACTACATTCTTCTAGTTGATCGTAGTTTTTGTCCCCTTCAACACAAATTGCCATGGCTTAAGCACCCAGGTCCTTTCAGCCAATGCAATCTAGCCTGCTCTATGTGAAAATGCTAGATTCTAGTGGAGGAAAGGGCCATCTTTCTGTAAATAAATTATATCTACTCTGGTGTACACTGGTAGGAATTACCATTCTTTTTCGAAATATATGACTTACATTTCTTTGGCTGAGCATAATTTCAGGCCCCTTCAGAACAAATTCCCAGGGATGATGGATCCTGGTCTTTTCAGCCAGGGGAATATAACCTGCTGTATCTGAAAATGCTACAGTCTGCTGAAGGAAAGGACTGTCTTTCTGAGAATATCTTCTAACCCCTTTAGTGTACACTGGCAAGAATGACACTTTTTATTGAGTCCTCCAGCCTGTTATGTGTAACATGGCTAAATTATTGTGGGGAAAAGGACTTTTTCTTTGGGGATAGATTCTGTCACTTCTGGTGTACAAAGGCAGGAATGACCACCTTTTTTTTAGGAAAGAGCTGCACTACATTCTTCTGGCTGAGTGTAATTTATGCCCCTTCAACACAGATTGCCATGCCTGAAGGACCCAGGGCCCTTTAGCCAACAGAATCTAGCCTGCTCTATGTGAAAATGCTAGATTGTAATGGAGGAAGGGACCATTCTTCTGGGAATACATTCTATCTCCTCTGGTGTACAGTGGCAGAAACTACCATTCTTTTTGGAAATACATGACTTACATTTCTTTGGCTGAGCATAATTTCAGGCCCCTTCAGAACAAATTCCCAGGGATGATGGATCCTAGCCCTTTTAGCCAAGGGAATATAACCTGCTGTATCTGAAAATGCTAAATTCTAGTTGAGAAAAGGATCATCTTTCTGGGAATAACTTCGAACCCCTTTAGTGTACACTGGTAGGAATGACCCTTTTATTGAGTCATCTAACCTGTTCTCCATAACAGAACTAAATTTTAGTGTGGAAAAGGACCTTTTTTATGGGAATAGATTCGATCACTTCTGGTGTACAAAAGCAGGAATGACCATTTTTTTTTTATGAAAGAGCTGCACTACATTCTTTTGGTTGAGCATAATTTCCTGCCCCTTCATTCCATGGCTGAATAGAATCTGGCCTGCTGTATGTGAAAATGCTAGATTCTAGTGGAGGAAAGGACCATCTTTTTGGGAATAAATGATATCTTATCTGGTGTACAGCGGCATGAATGACCCTGCTTTTTGGAAATAGATTCCCTACATTCATTTGGCTGATCATAATTTAGTTCCCTTCAGTAGAGATTGGCAGGGGTGAAGTACCCTGGTCCTTTCAGTGAAGGGAAGGGAATATAACCTGATTTATGGGAAAATCCTAAATTCTAATGGAGGAATGCACTGTCTTTCCTGGACTAGATTCTAACCCCTTTATGTTACACTGGCAGGAATGACTTATTTTTGGAGTAGATGCACTGCATCCTTTTGACTGATCACAATATCAGGTCCATTCATCTGATTTCCCTTGGCTGAAAGGACTTAGTCCTTATAGGAAAGAGAATATTGTCTGCATTATGTGAAAATGCTAAATTCCAATGAAACAATGGACTGTCTTTCTGAGAATAGATTTAATCCCCTTTTTTTGTACAGTGGCTGGAATGACCCTTTTATTTAGGAAAGGTCTTCACTACATAACTTTGGCTGAGCATAATTTCATGTCTTTTCATTACAGAGCACCATGGCTGAAGGGACCTGGCCCTTTCAGCCAAGGGAGTATAGCCTGCTGTATCTGAAAAGGCTAAATTCTGGTGGAGAAAAGGACATTTTTTGTGGGAATAGATTCTAGCTGCTTTAGCATACAGTGGCAGGAATGACCTTTTTTAGGAAAGAGCTGCACTACATTGTTTTGGCTGTGCACAATATTAGGTACCTTCAGCATAGATTCATCTGGTTGATGGACCCTGGTCCTTTCAGCCAGAGGACTTCTAGCTTGCTTTATGTGAATATTCTAAATTCCATTGGAGGAAAGGACCATCTTTATGAGAGTAGTTTCTAGCCCCTTTGGTGCACAGTGGCAGGAATGATCCTTTTTTTAGAAAATTGTTTCAGTACATTCTTATGTCTGAGCATAATTTCAGGTCCCTTCAGTGCAAATTGCTATGACTGAAGGACCCATGTCCTTCCAGCTAAGGGAATCTAACCTGCTCTATGTGAAAAGGCCGAATTCTAGTGGAGGAATGGAGCTTCTTATGGGAATGGATTCTATCTGCTTTAGTGTGCCATCGCAGGAATGATCCTTTTTTTTAGGAAATAGCTGCACATATTCTTTTGGCTGAGCATAATTTCAAGTCTGTTCAGCACAGATTGCCATGGCTGAAGGACCTTAATGGAATCTAGCCTGCTCTATGTGAAAATGCTAAATTCTAGTGAAGGAAAAATTGTCTTTATGTGAATAGATTCCAGCTACTTTGGTGTACTATCGCAGGAATGGCTATTTTTTCAGGAAGGAGCTGTACAGTATTCTTTTAAGTCAGCACACTATCAGGTCAATTCAGCTTACAGTCCTTTTGTTGAATGGACCTATTCCATTCATCCAAATAAATCTAGCCTGCTTTATATACAAATGCTAAATTCTACTGGAAGAATGGGACCATCATTCTGGAAATTCTAGCCCCTTTGGTGGACAGTGACACTAGGAATGACCTTTTTTTAGCAAAGAGCTGCACTACGTTCTTTTGAATGAGCACATTATCAGGCCTCTTCATGTTAGACTATTCAGCCAACATTCCCTTGGTTGATGAGACGTGGTCCCTTCAGTCAAGGGAATCTTGCCTGCTTTATGTGAAAAGGCTAAATTCTAGTGGAGGAAAGAACTTTCTGTTTGAGAATAGATTCTAGCCCCTTTGGTGTACAATAGTGGGAATGACCCTGTTATTGGGAAAGAGCGGGACTTCATTATTTTGGCTGAACATAATTTCATGTCCTTTCATCACGAATTCCCATTAAAAATCTAGCCTTCTTTATGTGAAAGGGCTAAATTCTAGAAAGAAAAATACATTCTGTCTGGGAATAGGTTCTAACCCTTTGGTGTACAGTGGTAGGACTGATCCTTGTTTTAGGAAAGAGCTGCAGTACATTCTTTGGGCTGAGCACAGTATCAGCTCCCTTCATCCTAGTTCATTTAGCCAAGATTCCCTTAGCAAACAGGATCTGTTTTATGTGAAAAGGCTAAATTGTAATGGGGAAAAGGACCATCTTTCCAGGAATGCATTCAAGCCTTTTTTGTGTACAGTAGCAAGAATGGTTTATTTTTTTATTCTGGAAAAAGCTGCATTAGGTTGTTTTGTTTAAGTAGCATGAAATATTTTGCTCAGGAAAGAGCTACACTAGATTGTTTTGTTTAAATGGCTATAGTCTATTCAGCCAAAGGAATTGATCTTTTTTTAAGTAGGTGTGCTGATTACAGTGAGATAAAGACATGGAAAAATAAATTATTGCTTGCATTTTGAAAATAAGCTATGTTGCACTTGCAGGAAGCAGGAAAGAACTCATCAATAAATATATATGGATAGGTATAGATAAACACACACATTTCTGTATTTTGCTGGTGAGAATACAATTGACCTGGCTCTTTCTTTACCTGGAAACACATTCTTACCCTAAATATATTAGTCTCTAGTTGCAAAATAGCAGCATTCTAGGAAGTAGAAATTGGCTTGCACTTTATAAGTATATAACTTTCCAGTCGTTGGAAGGACACCAATTAGTAGTAATAATAAGAAAGACTGTTTTAGAGAGTAATAATGATCCAAGGGGAGAGGAATACATTTGGGCTACAAAAGAAGTTGAAATAGTACCCCACAATCCATTTTAGCTTGATTTTGCCAAGTGCACTAACAAGTCCTTTCAGCTAATGGAATCTAGCCTTGTCTGAAAAGGAGAGCTAAATTACAGTGAGAGAAACTATAACCTTTCAGGAATCAGATTCACTACATTCTTTTGTCTGAAAGGTCATTGCCCTTTCAATGAAAAGGTATTCTGATTTTTAAAGTAGGCTGTGCTGATTATAGTGAGATAAAGATATTGGAAGATAAATATTCTTTTTTTCCTGGCAAAAAATTTTGTAAATAAAGCCTTTTTTCTATAGTTTTTCCCTAAATATAAGAGATTTGGAAAACTACAAACATAGGCATCTTGAGGCACACACAAGAACTTCACAAAGTTACCAGTCAAGCAAAAACACAATCATAAACAAAATGAAAGGCTTCAGGTGTGTCTGTTTTGTAGATGCCAGGCTATAGTACGTCACGGAGAGATGGGGCCCCAGTTAAAGTGACACTGAACCTTGTAAACAGAATATGTCTCATTCTAATTATGATTAGTCCTTTCAGCTGAGGGAATCTAGCCTGCTCATAGTGAGGTGGCTAGATTCTAGTGGGGAAAAGGACCGTCTTTACACCAATAGTGTCTAGCCCCGTTGATGTGAGCAGGCTAGATTCCCTTGGTAGAAGGGACATGGGTCCTTTCACCCAAGGGAATCTAGCCTGTTCTATGTAAGAAGGCTAAATTCTAGTGAGGAAAAGGACATGCTTTGCAGTAACAGAATTTAGCCTTCTCACATAATACAGACTAGATTCCCTTGGCTGAAAGGACCTAGTTATTAATAAACATGAGGTAGTCTGGTGTAATACATATTATTGACAAGGTCCTTCCAGATCATGGAATCTAGCTTTTTTAATACAGTAGGTTTTAGGGGGGAAAGGATTTAAACATATTTAACTTCTTTATAAACATGTTACGGTTTATTTACAGGAATAATTCCTAACCTAATTTTCATGTAAAGCAGAATACATAATATTGTGTAAAAGACCAATTCAAGAAAAAAAGATTCTAGCGTGCACTTTACAAAATTACTCCTGTTCATCTGAAAGAGTGAAAAAAATCCTGCAGCTGTTAACACAAAGCAGAGGCAGGGAATAACCTGGTTTGTAAAAGAACGTGAATTATTTTGAGAAAAAGGAGTCTCTCTCAGAATACATAGAAGGCTTTTGGAAGAACAGTAATAAGACCCTTCAGTACAGATTTCATTGGCTGAATGGACTTGGTAATTTTAGCAAAGGGTATCTGTACACCAGCAGTTAATTTCAGGCCCCTTCAGAACAAATTCCCAGAGATGATGGATCCTGGTCCTTTCAGCCAGGGGAATATAACCTGCTGTACCTGAAAATGCTAAATTCAGCTGGAGGAAAGGATTGTCTTTCTGAGAATAGCTTCTAACCCCTTTAGTGTACACTGGCAGGAATGACCTTTTGTACAGAGTCCTCCAGCCTGTTATATATAACATGGATAATTTGTACTGGAGAAAATTACCTTTTTTATTGGTATAGATTCTGTCACCTCTGGTGTACAGAGGCAGGAATGATTTTTTTTTGTTAGGAAAGGACTGCACTACATTATTTTGGTTAAGCATAATTTCTGACATCTTCAGCACAGATTGTCATACCTGAAAGACCCAGATCCTTTCAGCCAACGGAATCTAGCCTACTCTATTTGAAAATGCTAGATTCTAGTGGAGCAAAGGACCTTCTTTCTGGGAATAAATTCAATCCCTTTTGGTGTACAATGGTGGGAATGAACATTTTTTTAAGAAAAGAGCTCTACTACATTCTTCTAGTTGATCGTAGTTTTTGTCCCCTTCAGCACAAATTGCCATGGCTTAAGCACCCAGGTCCTTTCAGCCAATGCAATCTAGCTTGCTCTATGTGAAAATGCTAGATTCTAGTGGAGGAAAGGGCCATCTTTCTGTAAATAAATTATATCTACTCTGGTGTACACTGGTAGGAATTACCATTCTTTTTCGAAATATATGACTTACATTTCTTTGGCTGAGCATAATTTCAGGCCCCTTCAGAACAAATTCCCAGGGATGATGGATCCTGGTCCTTTTATCCAGGGGAATATAACCTGCTGTATCTGAAAATGCTAAAGTCTGCTGAAGGAAAGGACTGTCTTTCTGAGAATATCTTCTAACCCCTTTAGTGTACACTGGCAGGAATGACACTTTTTATTGAGTCCTCCAGCCTGTTATGTGTAACATGGCTAAATTCTTGTGGGGAAAAGGACATTTTCTTTGGGGATAGATTCTGTCACTTCTGGTGTACAAAGGCAGGAATGACCACCTTTTTTTTAGGAAAGAGCTGCAGTACATTCTTCTGGCTTTGTGTAATTTCTGCCCCTTCAACACAGATTGCCATGCCTGAAGGACCCAGGGCCCTTCAGCCAACAGAATCTAGCCTGCTCTATGTGAAAATGCTAGATTGTAATGGAGGAAGGGACCATTTTTCTGGGAATACATTCTATCTCCTCTGGTGTACAGTGGCAGAAACTACCATTCTTTTTGGAAATACATGACTTACATTTCTTTGGCTGAGCATAATTTCAGGCCCCTTCAGAACAAATTCCCAGGGATGATGGATCCTAGCCCTTTTAGCCAAGGGAATATAACCTGCTGTATCTGAAAATGTTAAATTCCAGTTGAGAAAAGGATCATCTTTCTGGGAATAACTTCGAACCCCTTTAGTGTACACTGGTAGGAATTACCCTTTTATTGAGTCATCTAACCTGTTCTCCATAATAGAACTAAATTGTAGTGTGGAAAAGGACCTTTTTTATGGGAATAGATTCGATCACTTCTGGTGTACAAAAGCAGGAATGACCTTTTTTTTATGAAAGAGCTGCGCTACATTCTTTTGGTTGAGCATAATTTCCTGGCCCTTCATTCCATGGCTGAATAGAATCTGGCCTGCTGTATGTGAAAATGCTAGATTCGAGTGGAGGAAAGGACCACCTTTTTGGGAATAAATGATATCTCATCTGGTGTACAGCAGCATGAATGACCCTGCTTTTTAGAAATAGATTCCCTACATTCATTTGGCTGATCATAATTTAGTTCCCTTACGTAGAGATTGGCAGGGGTGAAGTACCCTGGTCCTTTCAGTGAAGGGACTATAACCTGATTTATGGGAAAATCCTAAATTCTAATGGAGGAATGCACTGTCTTTCCTGGACTAGATTCTAACCCCTTTATGTTACACTGGCAGGAATGACTTATTTTTGGAATAGATGCACTGCATCCTTTTGACCGATCACAATATCAGGTCCATTCATCTGATTTCCCTTGGCTGAAAGGACTTAGTACTTATAGGAAAGAGAATATTGTCTGCATTATGTGAAAATGTTAAATTCCAGTGAAACAATGGACTGTCTTTCTGAGAATAGATTTAATCCCCATTTTTTGTACAGTGGCTGGAATGACCCTTTTATTTAGGAAAGGTCTTCACTGCATTACTTTGGCTGAGCATAATTTCATGTCTTTTCATTACAGAGCACCATGGCTGAAGGGACCTGGTCCTTTCAGCCAAGGGAGTATAGCCTGCTGTATCTGAAAAGGCTAAATTCTGGTGGAGAAAAGGACAGTTTTTGTGAGAATAGATTCTAGCTGCTTTAGCATACAGTGGCAGGAATGACCTTTTTTTAGGAAAGAGCTGCACTACATTGTTTTGGCTGCACACAATGTTAGGTACCTTCAGCATAGATTCACATGGTTGGTGGACCCTGGTCCTTTCAGCCAGGGGTCTTCTAGCTTGCTTTATGTGAATATTCTAAATTCCAGTGGAGGAAAGGACCATCTTTATGAGAGTAGATTCTAGCCCCTTTGGTGCACAGTGGCAGGAATGATCTTTTTTTTAGAAAATTGTTTCAGTACATTCTTATGTCTGAGCATAATTTCAGGTCCCTTCAGTGCAAATTGCTATGACTGAAGGACCCATGTCCTTCCAGCTAAGGGAATCTAACCTGCTCTATGTGAAAAGGCCAAATTCTAGTGGAGGAATGGAACATCTTATGGGAATGGATTCTATCTGCTTTAGTGTGCCATCGCAGGAATGATCCATTTTTTAGGAAATAGCTGCACATATTCTTTTGGCCAAGCATAATTTCAAGTCAGTTCAGCACAGATTGCCATGGCTGAAGGACCTTAATGGAATTTAGCCTGCTCTATGTGAAAATGCTAAATTCTAGTGAAGGAAAATTTGTCTTTATGTGAATAGATTCCAGCTACTTTGGTGTACTATCGCAGGAATCACTATTTTTTCAGGAAGGAGCTGTACAGTATTCTTTTAAGTCAGCACACTATCAGGTCAATTCAGCTTATAGTCCTTTTGTTGAATGGACCTATTCCATTCATCCAAATAAATCTAGCCTGCTTTATATACAAATTCTAAATTCTACTGGAAGAAATGGACCATCGTTCTGGAAATTCTAGCCCCTTTGGTGGACAGTGACACTAGGAATGACCTTTTTTTAGCAAAGAGCTGCAGTACGTTCTTTTGAATGAGCACATTATCAGGCCTCTTCATGTTAGACTATTCAGCCAACATTCCCTTGGTTGACGAGACATGGTCCCTTCAGTCAAGGGAATCTTGCCTGCTTTATGTGAAAAGGCTAAATTCTAGTGGAGGAAAGGACTATCTGTTTGAGAATAGATTCTAGCCCCTTTGGTGTACAATAGTGGGAATGACCCTGTTATTAGGAAAGAGCGGCACTTCATTATTTTGGCTGAACATAATTTCATGTCCTTTCATCACGAATTCCCATTAAAAATCTAGCCTTCTTTATGTGAAAGGGCTAAATTCTAGAAAGAAAAATACATTCTGTCTGGGAATAGATTATTAACCCTTTAGTATGCAGTGGTAGGACTGATCTTTTTTTCAGAAAAGAGCTGCATTACATTCTTTGGGCTGAGCACAATATTAGCTGCCTTCATCCTAGTTCATTTAGTCAAGATTCCCTTAGCAAACAGGATCTGTTTTATGTGAAAAGGCTAAACTGTAGTGGGGGGAAAGGACCATCTTTCCAGGAATGCATTCAAGCTTTTTTTGTGAACAGTAGCAAGAATTTTTTTTTTCTGGAAAAAGCTGCACTAGATTATTTTGTTTAAGTAGCATGAATATTTTTTGCTCAGGAAAGAGCTACACTAGATTGTTTTGTTTAAATGGCTATAGTCTATTCAGCCAAAGGAATTGATCTTTTTTTAAGTAGGTGTGCTGATTACAGTGAGAGAAAGACATGGAAAAATAAATTATCACTTGCATTTTGAAAATAAGATATGTTGCACTTGCAGGAAGCAGGAAAGAACTCATCAATAAATATATATGGATAGGTATAGATAAACACACACATTTCTGTATTCTGCTGGTGAGAATACAATTGACCTGGTTCTTTCTTTACCTGGAAACGCACATTCTTACCCTAAATATATTAGTCTCTAGTTGCAAAATAGCAGCATTCTAGGAAGTAGAAATTGGCTTGCACTTTATAAGTATATAACTTTCCAGTCGTTGGAAGGACTCCAATTAGTAGTAATCATAAGAAAGACTGTTTTAGAGAGTAATAATGATCCAAGGGGAGAGGAATACATTTGGGCTGCAAAATAAGTTGAAATAGTACCCCACAATCCATTTTAGCTTGATTTTGCCAAGTACACTAACAAGTCCTTTCAGCCAATGGAATCTAGCCTTGTCTGAAAAGGAGAGCTAAATTACAGTGGGAGAAACTATAACCTTTCAGGAATCAGATTCACTACATTATTTTGTCTGAAAGGTCATTGCCCTTTCAATGTAAAGGTATTCTGATTTTTAAAGTAGGCTGTGCTGATTATAGTGAGATAAAGATATTGGAAGATAAATATCTGCTGGCATTTTGTAAATAGACTATATTCCATTTGCACAAAAAGACCTCAGTCAAAAGTATGTATAGGTAGAATATTCTGCTTCAATGAATAAAGCTAACCTAACTATTTATTTAACTGGAATAATTGTTTTTACCCTAAATATAAGAGATTCTAGTGGGAAAATAATTTATTTCTATAAAATAGGTTTTGGCTTCCTTTTTATAAATAAAGATTCTCTGTGGTTGTAAGGACTCTGGACAGTAATAAACTTCAGTGAATAATAAAAGTCCTTGGTAATTACATTAAGGGTAGGGAATAGTTTGAGCTGCAAAAGAATTTAAATGGTAATGAATAAATTATTCACCTTCATAAAATACAGTTTACCTTGATTTTGCAGTGGTAGTGTTGTTGCCTCACAGCAAGAGGTTATCCCGTTCTCTCGGCTTGGGTTGGGAGTGCCTTCTGTGTGGAGTTTGCATGTCCTCCCTGAGGTCGAGTGGGAGTTTGAAAGACATGCATTGAATGGGCGTGCCTTCATTGAAGGCTGGGCGTTGGGCTGGCAACTCAACACCATAAAAACCAACTGCCAATCATTAGCGGACCGGAGTTCCGTTGTGGCAACCCCTAACCAGGAAAAGCCAAAAGACAATCAACAACAACATACTATGAGGTCCTTCAGCCAATGAAATGTAACCTAGTCTAAAGAAGAGAGCTGAATTACAGTGGTGGGTGTGACATCCCTTCTCTGGGCCAGTAATCAAGGGGCCTCAATCCTCACCACTGATACCAGTGAAGGATGTTCACTTGGAACAAAGATAGATACACAGCATTTCCAAATGCCGCTCTCTGCATCAAGCACAATTTCCCTTAAGAGCACACAAGAAACACACTCAGTCCTGGGGCTGGGTTCTCTCTCTCACTGTCTCTCTCTGCAGTCATCAGATAAGACTCCCCACTGTCACAGCTGTAGAGTTGAGTTCTCAGCTGAGTGTTCCAAGCCAAGTTCTCCACCACCCTATCCATGAAAAGTACAGTTGTGTACACTTACCATAAATGTAGATGTTCAAGTATATTCACAGTTGTAGTCATTACATTTGGGTTATCTGCTTGATTAACAAAGTCTTGGGTCCTGCGTCGGTTGCTGTCCCTTCTTCCATGATGTCAGGTCGTCAGGGGTAAAAAGCATGCAGCCGATGCCATTACATCAGTTTTTCTTGCCCCAGATGTCAGGTACTCCCCTAATGGGAAGCAATTAAATATAAAAATACAAAAGTGTACCTCCAACAAAAAAGCAAATACACCAAAAAGCTTTTAAGTATAGTAAAGAAAAGTAGAGGTATAGCCAAAAGAAGTTATGGGGCTGGAGGGAGGGTAACTAGGACTGCAACGGTAAACACACTCTAACATCTACATTTATGGTAAGTGTACACAACTGTACTATGTTCTTCGTGTTTCACTGTTGCAGTCATTACATTTGGGTAGATTCCCAAAGCTATGGTAGGGAGGCGGAATTTAGATAGCATTAGGACCAGCTATAAGGCCATGCAGGACTGCAGTGGCAAAGTCGGCTCTGGATTTAGAGAAAGTTGGCAAATGATAATGCTTGGAGAAAGTATGTACAGAACTCCAAGTAGCAGCTTCTAGGATGTCCCTGGTAGGGATGCCTCTGAGAAAGGCTGTAGAGGTAGATGCAGCCCTGGTGGAGTGAGGTCTGATCCCCTGTGGGATAGGTTTTCCATGGTGCTTATAGCAGAAATTAATGCAATGGCCTATCCATTTAGAAATGGTTTGCTTTTAAATAGCCTTCCCCTCTACCCCTGCAGCAAACGCCACCAGCAGTTGTTCAGATTTCCTTTGAGGTTTAGTCCTGTCCAAGTCAAATCCAAGTTGTCTGTGCACATCTAAGGAATGCAGTATCCGTTCCCCTTTGTTCTGTGAATTGGGAAAAGAAGGTTGGCAAATGAATGGACTGATTAAGAGTCACACTGGATACCACCTTGGGCATGAAGGATGGATTGGTTCTGAGGGGCCCCCTGTCCTCATGAAAGATGAGGAAAGGCTCCACTGCCATAATGGCCTGTAATTCAGATACCCTTCTTGCTGAAGTGACTGCTAAAAGGAAAGCTATTTTCCAAGAAAGGAATTTTTAACTCTGCAGTTGCAGCTGGCTCGAAAGGAGGTAGAGTGAGTTTCTCCAAAACAAAGTTAAGGTTCCAGGCTGGGGTTGGAGCTCTCCTGGGTGGTCTCAAATTTTTGGCCCCTCTGAGGAACTGCTTGAGCAGTGGATGAGAGAAGAGGGGAGGGTCTGTGTTATAACTAACTGAAATGGCTGAGGTGTGAATTTTGATGGAGGAAAAAGACAGGCTCTTGTGAAGAATCTCAGTTAAGTATTGTAAAATCTGAGGTAAATTAGGTGCTGCTGTGCTCATCCCTTGAGATTGGTTCCAGGCACAGAATCATTTCCAGTTTTTGGCATAAGATTTTCTAGTACTAGGCCTCCTTGCCTCTAAAATTATATTCATCACAGGTTTACTGAGGGATGATAAAGGAGAGATTAGGTAATTAGCCCGGATGCTAGGTTCAGTATTAGAAGCTAAGGGTGCAGAATCCATTTCTCCAGCTGAGACAACAGGGAAGGAGTCTGAGGCAGGTGCCATGGGGATAACCATGACACACTGCGCAGAAGGGGGTACCAGTGCTGGCGTAGCCAGTCTGGTGCAATCAAAATCATCCTTGGTTTGTCCTGTTTGATTTTTAGTAGTACTTTGGAGAGCAGAGGCAGAGGGGGGAAGGCATAGACTGGTTTTTCCAGCTGAAGGACAGAGTATCCACTTTCCATGCTTGTTTGTGGGGAGTCTTTGTGCAAAATTTGTCCAATTGATAGTTCTGGGGAGAGGCAAACAGGTCTATATCTGGGCTCCCCCATTTGTTTGTCAACATGTTGAAAATCCTTTGTTCCAGTTTCCACTCATGTGGGTCCATGAGGTTTCTGCTTAGTCCATCTGCCAGTGTATTTAATTTTCCTGGCAGGAATTGAGCTTGTAGGTGCACTTGGTAGCTCAAGGTTGTGTTCCACAATGCTATGGCTAGTAGGCAGAGGCGGTAATAATGTATACCCCCCTGCTTGTTTATGTACCACATAACAGTGGTGTTGTCCATCTTTACCATTAGTTGTCCTGGAAGAATGTGGTCCTTGAAGGCTGTCAGAGCATTCTGTACAGCTAGCATTTCTTTTTGATTGATATGCAGGTGCATTTGACTTGAGTTCCATTTTCCCTGAATGCACTTCCCTGCCAGGTGAGCCCCCCATGCATAGTTTGATGTGTCTGTTAGGGTTTGGGCAGCAGGGAGTGGTGTGAAAGGTAGTCCCTTGTTTTGGTGGCAGGCCTCTGCCCACCAAAGGAACTCTAGGCATAGGCAAGGTATGATAGGAATCATTGCTTCTAGATCCTGAGAATGTTGATACCATAGGCTTTTTAGATACCACTATAGTTTCCTCATATGCAGTCTTGCATATGGAATTAGAAGAATGCAGGAGGCCATGAACCCCAAGATTTACAGTATTCATCTTGCAGATAGCAGGATTTTGTGGCCATTTGTTTGAAGTAGGTTGTTAAATGAATTTGTTTCTCTGGCGTGAGGAAAGCCATCTGGGAAGTTGTATTCAAGCTTTTTCCCAGGAATATAATTTGTTGACAGGGTACCAGGTGTGATTTTTTTTTTTGTTTATGGTGTACCCCAGACAAGTTAGAACCCTTTGTACATAGACCAGATGATTCAAATGTATGCCCTGGCTTTCTGCCTGAATTAGACAATCGTCCAGGTATGGGTATATTTAAATATTTATTTTCCTGAAAAATGCAACAACTGGAGCTAGGCGCTTTGTGAATACCCTGGGTGCAGTAGATAAGCCAAAGGGCAGTGCAGAGAACTGATAGTGCGTGCAGCCTGCTTTGAATCGTAGGTATCTTCTGCAAGATTCCCTGATTGGGATGTGCAGGTATGCTTCTTTTAAATCTAGTGTTGCCAACCAGGCATCTTTGCCTAGCATAGGAAAAAAGTGGTGAAGAGTCAGCATCTTGAATTCTAGAATCTCCAAAAAGGTGTTTAGAGTAGACAGGTCCAGGATAGAAGCCATGAATTGACTTTTCTGGGTACCAGGAGGAAAAGTCGCTAGTAGAAATCTTGTCCCTTTTCCTCTTCTGGTACCAATTGAATAGCCCACATGCTTAAGAGGGAAAGTATTAGCTTTCACAAGTAATGCAATTATTTACTTTTACTGACTGGTTAAGAGCAAGAAAAAAAATTCCCCAATGGGGTACTTAGCTTTTAGTTGAAGACTTTGGTTCTGAAACTCGAAAACAAAATTTTCAGGAGTTGGCCGACCAGCACTTGCAAACTGCTTCTGCTTCGGGCACCACACAGTAAGAATGACTGATGTAATAGCGTCAGCTGCATGTTTTATACCCCTGATGACCTGGAAGAAGGGACAGCAACCGATGCAGGACCCAAGACTTTGTTAATCAGGCCGACTGAGGGCTACCTGCAAGCAGATAACCCAAATGTAATGACTGCAACAGTGAAACATGAAGAACATCCAATGCTCTGAGTCCCTGACTCAAGTAGCTGACACACATTCTTTGAGATGTGATTTGCACACACACACACCTGGGAAAGGCAGGCACAGAAATACCAGCTATACCCCCCCCCTCTGCCCAGACTATAAGGTAGATACTGCCACCAGAACACACCAAATCCAGCTACTGTAAGCTTTGTAAAGGGTACCCAGTTATACTGAGTATAATTAATACTAATACAAATGGCAGTGTTTGACCAATGCAGCAAGGCTTTCAGGAGTGGCCACAGTGTCGCCAAATAAATATAAGTACTCTCAAAGGTTAAAATATTCTCTAACACTCCAGCCACAATGAAAAGTTTGACTATATTTAATAATAAATAATAAAAGAAGATGAAAAAATAGGACAATACAGTAGGATTCCTAGTCCTGGTTTTCACAGACATTTTGTCCCTGGCTGCAATCAGAATTGTAAGATACAATATTTATGGGCCAAACCAGATAATTTAATTTCAGACTATTTTTCAAAGTTAGCTAGACTGAGATTAACCTCCTCTCTTCCAGTATCATCTGTTACAATTTATTCATCTCAACAGTTACAGTATAGTCTGACATACAGGTGTATTTCTTTTCTGTCCAGCAATATCCACTGTTGGTACATTTTTAACACAAGCACCTTTACAAATACATTTTCAACACTAGCAACTTTACAAATCAGTTTGCTATACAAATGACATATAATTCTTTACAAAACTCCAGCTAGCTATGCTGGCATATGTTACACATCTACTGCCCCACTTCTCTTGGCAAAGCTGGGCCTGGAAATACCTCACATCATCAAATCTTTCCTCCTTTGAAGACTCAAGCTAATTTCTTAAGTGACCATGGAGAAACACTGCTTGAGAGAAATGAGCCTGTCTGGGAATAAATTAATCCATACCCTGTCTTGAGAACACATTTGGATTGTCATTGCTGACCCCACTATGGTGCTGCACTCTCTTGTCATATGCCTGCAACCATAGACTCCACCTTAGTAACTTGGCATTTTGGTGGCTGGCTCGATGTAGCCATAGATCCCCCTCAGACTACTCCTACCATCCACTGCAAATACTCAGGACAAGGGCCTCCCTGTCATGGTAAGGCTTTATCATGTTAACTTGGTACAATTTGTGCCCTGCCTCCTGCCTAGCAAGTTTACCATATAGTTAACATCACTGACCTTTCTTACCACTTTGAAGAGTCCCTTCAAAGCTGCCTGCAGTGTATTATGTCCAACAGGAATGAGAATTATAACCTGCTGTCCCACAGCATATGCCCAGGCTTGACATTCCTGTCACACCAGACCATTTTCTGCTGTTGGGCTCCTGACAAGTTCTCCTAGACCAAGCCCATTAGCTCCCTAAGCCTTGTAGTGAGATTTAGGATATATGCCACAACAGACTCCTTTTTGGATTCACACACACATTCCCACTCATGAATCAAATCTAAAGGCCCCCTCACCCTATTTGTATACAGCAACTCAAAGGGTGAAAAACCTGTGAGTGCCTGGGGTACCTCTCTGTATGCAAACAGCAGATGGGGCTAATATTTGTCCCACTCTCTCTTAAACTGGTCTGCAAATTCCTGTAGCATGGTCTTTCATATAGAGTTTAACCTCTTCACAAGACCATTACTTTGCGATTGGTAGGGGGTGGTCTTTAAATGCTTCACCCCACAGTGCTCCCACAGACAAGTCAGCAGGTCTTACATGAAACTGGCACCTCTGTCAGTCAGTATTTCTCTTGGGGATCCTACCTTGCTGAAAATCTCTAACAAAGCATTTGCGACCTTCTCTGCCTTGATGGAGGACAGAGCCACCACCTCAGGGCATCCACTAGTGTAATCTACTACCACCAGGATGTATTTCTTCCCTGTGGAATGTAGGGTATGCAGAGGCCCCCACAATATCCATAGCTACCCTATGAAATGGCTCCTCAATCACAGGCAAAGGCATCAAAGGAGCTTCAGCCTTGTCTCCTGCCTTGCCTACCTTTTGGCACTGCTAACAGGTACTGCAGTACCCTGTTACATCCCTTGCAATCCCAGGCCAATAGAAGTTCTGCATAATATGTCTCTTGGTATGCTTTATGCCCATATGACCTGCAAAGGGCATGTCACGGACTATGGCTAGAAGTACTAGATGGTAGGTTCTGGGTGCTACCAACTGTTATATTAGCTCAACCTCTAGCCCTCCCTTAGGGGTCCACTCTCTATACAGTAACCCTTTGTTCCAGTACACAGACTCCCCTTTTCCTTGAGAATTACTTGCCTCCTTAGCTACCTCACTTAAGCCTCTTAGTGTAGGGTCCAAGAGCTGAGCTGGTCTCAACTCTATCTTTGTGATCCTTCCCAGCTCCCTTTTCACAGGAAGTCTGGTATCTTCTGACAGCAGTGCCTCACTGTCAGCCTGGGTACTAGCACTCACCTCTGCCCTTGCAGTCACCCTGTCCAAGGGAATATCAGTACCTACCAGCAGCTGTGGCTCACAGTCATGCTCACTGCTACAGAGTAGCTCCCTCCCTCCCTTAAATAGCCACCTCACCAGCCCTGGCTTCATGTGTGGGGTATGTCTGTGTCTTCCCCAGGCTACCTGCCCCACATACCTGTCTCTAAGCCTGACTGCATGTAACTGCATGCAAACAAGGTACTGCATTATCAAAATCATTCCCTATCAAGACACCTGAAGGGATATCCTCAAATACACCTACTTGCTTGCTTCCTTTCCACCCTCCCAGTCAAGGTGAACCCTGGCCAAAGGCATTCAGAATGCAATCCCTCCTAAAGCCGTGATTGGAATGGACAGCCCAAGGAAGTGCTGCTCCTCTTTAACCACTGAAGGCTTCACAATGATTAAGATGGAGGCTTTGTCTCTTAGAAGTGGGCTGTTTTCCACTCACTAAAATAGGATACAAACTCTGGTGATAGTTTGGCACTCCTGTTGTCTCCAGACAACTTACCAGTGGCATGCTATTATTCGCACTTGCTGGCTCCCCACCTTTTGTTCCCCAGCTTGCTTTCATGGACATCTGTATGCTGTATGGCTCCACTGGTTACACATAAAGCATCTAAACTTTGATCCTGGCCATGTACCTGAACTAGTGGCTTTCCCTGTTACTGGTGGACTCTGTTGGGGTGGTTTTGGCTGCCAACCATGGGTTCCCTTATATCCATGTGCAGCACTGGGTATCACTTTCTTGTGCAGTCATGCCCTGCTTGGTAAGTAGAGATCCCCTTTTTCCCCCAGCTCATCTGCAGAGTTACACTTCTGGTTTGCCAACTAGATTCTCATGTTCTCAGGCAAGTGCTATTGGCTTGTTCCCTACTCAGAAGGTCTGCCAGTCCTTCAGAAGTAGTGACCTGACACCCACTCACCCACCTATGAAAATAAGTGCTCAACTCAGAAATATAATCACATACATTTTCAGCTGCCTTGCTTCTATGCTTACAAAACTTTTTTCTGTAAGTTTCAGGTGTTAATTTAAAAACATTTCAATAAACATTGTTTAACTTTATTGTAGTTTAAACAATCAGTATCAGACAATTTAGAAACAGTAGTTACAGATTTACCATGGAGTAAGGGGATCAGGAACTGCACCCAGAGCCTTTGGTCAACATTATACTGTTTAAATATTCTTTAAAATATATGAATAAAACTATCAAAATTATCATTCTCTGTAAACCGTAGAAGATATTTGCTGACATTTATTGCTTCTGGGGTTCAGTTATTTTTTCCCCAATATCTCCATGACCCTGATGAAGAGTCAGCATCTCCCTCTCATGTTGCTGCTCTTTTTCATTTTCTTTGGCTTCCTAATGCTGCAGTCTCTCCACTGATTCTAATTCCAAATGTTTGGTCTCCACTTCATGTCTCTAAGTGTAGATGGGTTTTTAAGTCCTCTGAGGAAAAGGTGAACTGTCCTGTTTCTGAGGACTGCAAATCCCCATCGCCAGACTGGTTATCCTCCTGGTTGCTGGTCTGTGTTATGATCAAGGTTGAAAGCAGTTCCTCTTTAGACAGGTTGGCATGCACCAGTCCTTTGGATTTGCACAACATAGCCAAATGGTTCACTGTCAGCTTGCCATATTCATCTGCTGACACCTTTGCCTGCTTTCCCTGACTAAACTAGACTAACAAAAATAAATAAAACTGTTGTGAAAAATCAAAAATGTATGTTTACCTTGTGGCTGCTGAGAGTACACACACTTTCAGTGACAACTGCTTACCAGCTACAGAAGTTCAATTAATATCCACACCACTGCTCACCAATATGTGAACGCCCCTCCTCAGTGTCAGTGGTGAGGATTGAGGCCTCTTAATTCCTGGCCCAGAGGAGGGACGTTACGCAGGAATGCTCATTTTTTCTAGAAAGAGGTACAATGTATTCTTCTGGGTGAAGGGAATGTTTAAAAGTGGTCTGTGCTGATTAAAATGAGAGAACAGTATGGGTAGATAAGTTCTTAATGGCATTTTTGAAATAGACTATGATCCATTTGTACAAAGGAACTCTGCCATTAATACATACAGACGATATATTGCTAGTGGCTGAGACAATGACTTATCCATTTCTTTACCTGATGTCATGTATCTTTAGCATAAATATACCAGATTCTAGTAGAAAAAGAACCACCTTCTAGGAAATATGTCTTGAATTGCATTTTATAAATATGCAACTTTGCATTTACTGGTAGAGACAACTTTAGTGACAAATACATGTCTTTAGTAATCACAGCAATAGTAGGGGGATGCACTAAGCTGCAAAAGAAAGTGAAATTGTACAAGGAGAAATTGTTCTTCACAGGATACATTTTAGCCTGATTTTACCACACAAGGAGGTCCTCTCAGGGTGCAGAACCTAGCAAAGTTTCAAAAAGAAAGCTATAGTACAGTGGGAGGAAGGATCATTTTTCAAGAAAGCTATACACTAGACTCTTTTGGCTAAATGGCTATAGTTTTTCAATCAAGGGAATGCACCCAACTTTTTAAAAGTTGTCTGTGCTGATTACAGTGGTGATAGAAAGTTAAGAGAAGATAAAATACTGCTGTATTTTGGATATATACCATATTTCATTTGCATTACAGTACTCACTATACACATGAAATATTTTTCTAATGAGAGTAAAATTATCTAAGCCCTCCTTTACCAACAGTGTTACCCTTTTATGACAAGTATACTTTATTCTAATTCGAAAAATGCTTTTCTTCTAGGAAATAGGTTCTGGCTTGAATTTTGTAGATAGACAACTTTCCAGCTGATGGAAAGACTCCAGTCAGTAATAAACCAAAGATGGATAGTTTTATTGAATAGTAAAGGTCATGTACAATCACAACAAGGGTAGGGGATTAGCTTGGGCTACTAAAGTTGAAGTTGTAGTGGGAGAAATTAGTCTCCTTCATACAACCCATTTGACCTTGATTTTACAAGCACACCAGGAGGTTCTTTCAGCCAATGGAATCTAGCCTTGTCTTGAGCAGACAGCTAAAGTAAATTAAATAAAATGTGCATTTGTTCACCAGGTAGGCCCACTAAACAAACAGATAGTTTTTATTGGTGACCTGGATGCAATATCTGGTTAACTGATTTGCTCAAGGTCACCAAATAAGGGTTGAGAGATTCCAGTCATATACCACAGGAAGAATAAAAACACACTTTTGAAGAAAGAGGTAAACTAGATTATTTTGGATAAAGGGGCCTGTTTTTTTATGCCAAAATAATGCACCCTGTTTTTTTTTTAAGTAGGCTGTGCTGATTAAAATTAGAGAAAAGTTTGGGAGATTAATTTGTACTGTTATTTTGGAATTAGACTTTTGTTTTATTTGCAAAAAATAACTCAACCAATAACACTTCTACTAGTGGGAGAAACAATGATCTAGACCTTTCTTTACCTGGTGTCATACTTCTTTACCCTACATATTCTAGATTCTATTGGGGAAAGGACTGCTTTCTAGGAAATAGGTTATGGCTTGCATTTTATAAATATACATTTCAGGTGCTGGAAGGAGTTTGGCCAGTAATAAACAGAAGAGATACTGGTTTAGTGAACAATAAAGCTCTTTAGTGATCTCAGAAAGGGTGGGGGAATGGCTTGACTTGCAAAATAAGGTGAAATTGTAGAGAAAGAATTTTCTATTCACAGAATACATTTTAGCCTGATTTTACCAAGGATACTAAGAAGGTCTTTCATCCAACAGAATCTAGCCTAGTATCAAAAACGAAGGCTACATTGCAGTGGAAGGACTATTTTTCAAGAAAATGATACTCTACATTAATTTGCTGAAGTGACCTAGTAGTTTTTGGCAAAGGAATCCACTCTATTTTTTTAAAGGTAGGCTGTGATGCTTATAGTGAGAGAAAGGCACAAGAAACGAAATTTCCGCAGTATGTTTAGAAAAATACATACATATATATATATATATATATATAGAGAGAGAGAGAGAGAGAGAGAGAGAGAGAGAGAGATGGTAGTGTTTAATTTGATCTAAAGCAAATATGATGCAAAAATTGATCTAAACCACAAATGAATGATTCACATTTGATTGAAAACTGCCCCCAAGACTGTAGAAAATGACTGTTATTGTGGTTCTGGAGCATAGGAATTACAATGTAAATTAATATTGATCAGTATTAGTTTCTTACAGACCTCCATGTCTTTAGTGCGTGTGCCAACAGTGATTTAGTATATGAGTATTTCCTTTTCTCTGCATTTCTGGAATTGTGGAGTTCTACGTTTCTGTGAGAGGGGTATGGGACAAAGCCCCCCACATGGGGGATTCAGAGGGGCTTGCACTTGCAAAAAAGCTTTGAAGATATAGCTAGTGTATATAACATTTTCTGTGAAATGTGCTTCAATGTGTTGTAGCTCAAATGAGTCACTTATTTGATGAAATGTACTTTAGATACAATAAGCTATAATCATACATGATTATATGCCTTTTCATTGCCGATCAGCTTTCATCAATGTCAAATATGTCATAAAACTTCATCAGGAATCTCTTTTTATCAACACAAAAAACAATGAAATTAGGTAATCGCAAATGAAGCAAACATGTTTCATTTGTGATCACCTGAAAAACAGAAACTTGAGCTTTACACCCCCAAAGTGGGGGGCTTTGCCCATACCCTCCCAGAAATTAAATATACTCACTCAGTGGTCACACAGCAATGAAAAATGAGGATAACTCAAAAATATATATATTACAGTACAACTAATCCAGTTTGACTGTAATAATTTACATTTTTCTGATTTGAGCTTACCTCTGAGCAGGCCAACAGCTCTACGTGCTTCCCAGACACTGTGTGGCTGATTGTTTCTCAGATTTCTTCCTTACTCCCCTTTCTCAGCTCTACCCACTCCGTTCACCCTGCAGGCTCACTCCACTCCCCTACCCTGCCTCTAAATCCCACCCGCTCTATCACCTCTACACTTATACCTCTCTGACCACTCCCACACTAAAATTACCCTATTAGGATCAGCCTCACCCACCCACACATTACTGTTTCTCCCTCCACCATTTTACCCAGTTACCTCCCTCACCCTCTGCTACACCCACCCCCTCCCTCTGTAACACTACACTCTAACATTACACTCTACCCTATACTACTTTTCCCTTCTTTCATCTACCCTTCTCTCCGCATATTCTCCCAAACCCCCCACTTCTTATAATCTAACTTCAATCAGGCAAATAAAACCTTCACATGCTCTACCCTCTATATTCCAATCCCTCTTTCTCCTCTACCTACTCCACCTCACCACTCTCCCCAATTCTCTTATTCTCCCCCTCTTCATACAACCTCTATACACCTCCCTCAAAAAAAAATCAAGCTCCACAACCTCTCTCTCTCCCCAACTCTAGTTCCATACTGATTCTCCCCTCTTTATCAGAAAACTCTTCCTTGTTATCTGTAACCTGGTTCCCATACCCATCAACCCAGGAACCACAGGTTCTGCTACCCCAACTTGTAACCCCAAAGAATATAAACACCTATCCTTTCTTCTTTCTCAACTAATCTCCCTTCACCTTTCTGGCGACATACACCCAAACCCTGGTCCCTCATACAACCACTCCTCCAACCCACTCTTGACTCATACACCCCCTCCCCATAAATCTCTACTCTTTGCGACAATTAATGCCCGGAGCCTATGCAATAAAATACCTGATTTCCATGCCTGACTTTCCCATAACAACCCAGGCATTCTCTCTGTCTCTGCAACATGGCTAAAACCACATATAAAAGACACTAAAATAACCCAACCCAACTATAGGCTCATAAGAAATGATAGCTCCCAAAATAAAGGTAGTGGAGTAGCCTTGCTCTTCTCCTCCTCCTCAACAGTGACACCCTATACTAAACCCATACCCCAATTTGCTACTACTGAGCTAACCTTGCCCATCCTAAAAGTTATTAACCATAAAAGTATATGCATAGCTACCCTTTACATACCTCCAGGTAACATTATCTGTATTATGGAGGATATCCTCTCATGGTTCATCAACATAAATAATGAAAGAATAATCCTAGGTGATGTTAATATCAACTGGCCTTCTATACACTCACCTAGACCCTCTCAGGGTACTAACCTATATAATTTCACCCAGCTAATCAACACTCCTACTAGACTAAACAAAGATAGCACCACAGGCAATATTCTGGACTGGATACTAGTCTCCCACCCAACATTATGTCTGACAGTGGTACCCTCCCTGACTTCCTTAGCAATCATATTCCTGCTTTGGCATATGTTCTCCTTCTTCCCTCCATCTACAGCACAAACACATCTTAACCTGCACCTTAAAAGATTTCAACCTTCAAACCTTCTCCAACTCTTTAAAACAGACTAAAGGGAACCCTCTAAAACCCTTCCTCTGGATGCTGTTGTCTCTTACTTCAACACAGTATTCACTAATCTACTTAACTGCTTTGCCCCCTCCAGAACTAAAAGTCAAATCCAAAACTGCCCCCTGGCTAACCAAAGAGACTAAAACCCTTATGCATCTCTGAGACAAATCATGGAAATACTACCAAAAAATTCAAAACACCCAACTCCCTGACTGAATACAAGCAACTTCGAAATCAGGTGAAAAAACAAATATCAACCAAATATCCTACTATTTTAAACTTCAAGACAACCATAAATCCAACCTCAAAAAATTCTGGAGTAGTACCTTCTCAGTCCTCTGTCCTGGCAAAAAGATGACCCCTGCCCTGACCCCAACTCTGCTGACCATGTCCTAGATACTCAATTAATTTCCTTTTTCATTAACTCTATAGGCCAAACTTATCTCATCTTTCCTGAATAATACCTCATCCAACACACCCAATCCTGCCCCCTCAACCTCCAATAATACTCATCTCCCTCCTTTTATTCTCAAGCCTATTCCTACACATACCATAAAAAACTCCTACTAAAATTAAAACCTTGTTGTAATGCCCCTGACAATATTCCATCTAACTTCCTCAAGCTAGCTGTCGATGGCATAGCTCTACCCATCTGCATCCTAATAAATTGCTCCATCCAAGAGTATTATATGTAACCCTCCTTTGGAAAAAAGCCTTCATCATTCCCCTTCACAAAGAGGGTGGCAATTTTACAATCTCCAGTTTCCGTCCAATTGCTATCCTGTCCCCATCTCTAAAAATTCTTGAAAAATGTATCCACCTACAACTCTTACCCTACCTGTTCGACAATCAACTATTGACTCCTACACAACATGGGTTCAGACCTGGACACAGCACCACTACTGCCCTCCTCTTTCTCAAAATCAGTAACTCCTGATTCTGGCAATATAGTATCTACCCTCCTTCTCAACTTGCCTAATGCATTCAATACTGTCTCCAACAATCTCCTTCTGTCCAAGCTCTCTCATCTCAACTTTTCATCTTCTTTCATCAACTGTTTCCCTAGCTACCTCTCAGACAGGGAACAAGACGTAAAGTGGAACAGCTCTATTTCTTCCCTCCTCCACACTCCAACAGGTGTTCCACAAGACTCTATATTGGGCCCCTTACTATTCAACATTTTTATTAATGACTTCCATCAAAACATCCCTAATGCTAAACTCGTCCAATATGCAGACAACTCTACCATCATCTGCTCTGTGGTGCCCGTGCACTGGCCCAGTAATCAATTAGCCTCAATCCTCACCACTAGTACCAGTGAGGGGGATGCACATTGGGAAGGATAACAAGTACACACACAGTAAAGTACAATTTCCCTTAAGAGCACACAGAGATCACAGTCTGGGGCTGGTTTCTCCCTTTCTCTCCAGATCTCCAATAAGACTCCCCACTGGCACAGCTATAGAGTCCAGATCTCAGCCTAGTGGTCAAGCTAAAACCTCCAGCACTCTCTCTGTCCAAACAGCGCTTCGTGTCCCTGCCTAAGTAGCTCACACACTTTGAGATAAGAGTTACATACAAACACACAGACACTCCTAGGGAAGCCTGGCACAGGTTCTCCAGCTATGCCCCCTTCTTGCGCAGACTATAAGGTAGAAATCACTGTCACCAACCACTAATATCAGCTACTTTGATATTGCTGTTTGTTATTGTTGATATTGCTTTTGTTTGCATGTTTTTTGCTTTTTATGTGTATTTCTGTGTGGAGCTTTTCTCCCCGGGCCTCTACTGAAAATGGAAATATATCCAGCTAGACTAGCCCGGTCAACAAATGTAAAATAAAAAATAAAAAATAAATAAATAAATACTAATAAGGCCCTTCCAAAGGGGTGACCAATTTTACTGTGCAATATTATCCAAATAGTAAATGTGACGAACAGCAAGGTTTATAGGAGAGGTTTGGACAGTATCACTAAATGCATGCAAGTACTCTAGAGCTTAAATTTTCTCTACACAAAACACCACAGTTGAAAGATTTAAAAATATTTAATAATAAATAATAAAAACACAAGACAAATCTCAGTAACACAGTGCTAGCCAAGAGTTCAGACACAGGAACTTTAAAGCAATACTGTAGGATAGTCTGACATAAATATAGAAAAAAGCTAGTCTAATCTTACTATATTCTATTTCTAAGAGAAATGCTAAAGTCTAAGATCCTACTTGGATACAGAGCAAGCAAGTGCTGGTGATGCTGTCAGTTCTGAAGACAAATGCAAAATGCTACATCTTTCTCTCTGAGATCTCTTGATAAATACATCACTGCTAACTCATTTTAGATTACATCATTCTTAACAATTCTCTGGTTCCCAGGCTAATAGAAACTCAAAATTTACATTTCTCTTTGTAGGCCAGGAAACCACAGCAATAACATACATGCAATTAACTCTGGTCTCAAAACAATAGAAAGAATTTGCTCATCCAGACATCATGTCTCCGGGTTTTGAGATCAAATACAGTTGTAATTCTTTACTTAGCAGCTTTCTTCCAGCAGAGTGTACTGTGGTTACATTTTTGAAGTTCAACATTTAACACTGTTTTCTTACATTTAAGAGAACAAGTATGTGGATTATATTAATAGTTACAATGACATACAATTATCTACAAAATTCTATCTAGCTAGGCTGGCAGCTTTCCAAGTTTTCACATTTCTCCCCCACCCAAAAACTCAAGCTAGTTGCTCAAGTGTCCCTTGAGAAACATTGCTAGAGAGGGTTAGGTCTGAGTATACCTACCCCATTCCCTGTCTTGAGAGCCGATCTGCATTGGCACTCCTAATCCCTCTGTGGTGCTGCACTGACATATCATATGCTTGCAACCCTAGGCTCCATCTTAGCAACTTGGCATTTTGCTGGCTGGTTCAGTGTAACCATGTTAGGGGATTGTGATCTATAACTACAGTGAATTTTCTTCCATATAGATAATGCTGAAGTTCTGTAGTGCCCACACTATGGCTAGACATTCCTTTTCTACAGCTGCATAGCATTCCTCCCTGGGTTGAAGCCTATGACTTAGATAAACCACTGGGTGCTCTTCTCCCTCTAAAGAACTCTGGCTAAGTACAGCCCCCACCCCATGGTTTGAAGCATCCACCTGCACAACAAATTCTTTGCTGTAATCTGGACTGGCTAACACAGAGGGTCCTCCCAAAGCTTCTTTAAGCTTCTGGAATGCCTGCTCACATGCTGTGGTCCACACTACCTTATCTGGATGTTTTTTCCTTGTCAGGTCTGTAAGGGGAGCAGCTATGGTACTATAACTAGGGATGAACTTTCTGTAGTACCCTGCTGTCCCTAAGAATGCCCTCACCTGCTTTTTGGTAACAGGTGCAGGCCGTGCCTGAATGGCTTCCACTTTGGCAGGTTCTAGCCTGATCTCACCACTCCCCACTCTACGTCCCAGGTAGGAGGCCTCTGCCATATCCACCTGACATTTGCTCAGCTTAATGGTAACCCCTGCCCTCTGTAGTCTGCCCAGCACCTCCCTGACATGCTGAGGGTGCTCTTGCAAGGAATGGCTGTAGATGGCAATACCATCTAGGTAAACAAGGGCAAACCCTCCTGCACCTGCTAGGATATGATCTGCCAATCTCTGGAAAGTCAGTGGGACATTTTACATCCCAAACAGCACCTTTGTAAATGCATACAACCCAAAAGGGGTCAGAAAGGCTGACCTCTCTCTAGCACTGGGAGTCAAGGGCGCTTGCCAGTATCCCTTGGTAAGATCAATGGTGGTAAGCTACTTAGCCCCACCCAGCTGCTCTAGGGCTTCATCTGTCCTAGGCATGGGGTAAGCATCTGACTCTGACTATTTAATTTCCTGTAGTCCACACAGAACGTGGTGCTGCCATCCTTTGTTGGCACCAGCACCACTGGGGAGGCCCAGGGACTGTTGGACTCTTGAATTACCCCTACTTCCAACATCTCCTGTATCTCCTCCTTCAGAGTCTGTTTGACTCTCTCAGGCACCCTGAAAGGGGCCTGCCTAATAGGCCTTAGGGGTCCTGTATCCATCTGGTGCAGCACCAGGTGGGTGCAACCTGGTTTCCCAGTGAACATGTCCCCAGACTCCTGTAACACTGCTCGTATTTCTTCCACTGAGGTGTCAGCCCAAGCCTCACTGAGGAGATCATTCACCAGATCTCCCTAAGACGACTGCTGCAGTCCACTGCAAATACTCAGCACAAGGGCCTCTCTATCATGGTAAGGTTGCATCATGTTAACATGGTATAATTTGTGCCCCTGCCTCCTGCCTAGCAATTCTACCATGTAGTTAACATCACTTACCTTTCTTACACTTTGTGGGGTCCCTCCCAAGCTGCTTGCAGCTTGTTGTGTCTGACAGGAATGAGAACCATTATCTGTTGCCCTACAGTATACTCTCTAGCTTGAGCATTCCTGTCATACCAGACCTTTTTCTGCTGTTGGGCTTCTGCCAGGTTCCCCTGAGTCAAGCCCATGAGTTCCCTGAGCCTTGTCCTGAGGTTTAGAATATATGCCACAACAGACGTCTTGTGCGATTCACACTCACCTTTCCACTCATCATGAATTAAATCTAGAAGCCCCCTCACCCTATGCCCATACAGCAACTCAAACCGTGAAAAACCTGTGGATTCCTAGGGAACCTCTCTGTAAGCAAACAGATGGGGCAAATATTTGTCTCACTCTCTCTTGAAGTGGTGTCCAAATGCTCAAAGCATGGACTTGATTGTAGAGTTTAACCTCTCCACAAGGCTATTAAGTCTAGGAATAGTAGGGGTGGTCTTTAGGTGCTTCACGCTGCAGTATTTCCACAGACAAGCCAGCAGGTCTGACATGAAATTGGCACCTCTGCAAGTCAGTATTTCTTTTGGGAAATCTACCCTGCTGAAAATCTCTAACAAAGCATTTGCCACCTTTTCTGCCTCAATGGAGGACAAAGTCACTGCCTCAGGGTATCTTGTAGCATAATCTACCACCACTAGACTAAGATATACTTTTTCCCTGTGGAACTTGGGGTACTCAGAGGCCCACAATATCCATAGCTACCCTTTGAAATGGCTCCTCAATCACAGGCAATGGCATCAAAGGAGCTCTCACCTTGTCTCCTGCCTTGCCTACATTTTGGCACTGCTCACAGATTATGCAGTACCCTGTTACATCTCTGGAAATTCCAGGCCAATAGAGGTTCTGCATAATACGTATATTTGTATGTTTTATGCCCATATGGCCTGCAAAAGGAATATCATAGGCTATGGCTAGAAGCACCAGATGGTAGGCTCTAGGCACTACCAAGTGCTGTATTCTCTCACCTTCTAACCCTCCCTCAGGAGTCCACTCTCTATACATTAACCCTATGTCCCAGTATACAGATTCCCCCTTCCCTTGAAAATCAGGCACCTTACTAGCTACCTGCTTCAGGCCTTGCAATATAGGGTCTGAGAGCTGAGCCTGTTTCAACTCTGTCTTTGTAACCCTTCCCAGCTCCCCTTCCCCAGGAAGTCTGGCATCCTCTGACAGCGGTGCCTCACTGCCAGCCTGGGTACTCCTACTCACCTATACCTTTGCAGTCACTCTGTCTAAGGGACCATCAGTACCCACAAGCAGCTGTGGGTCACCTTCAGTCTCACTTCAACAGTCCTGGCTGCAAGTATGTAGTCTGACTGGGCCTCCACCAGGCTAGCAGACCTACATGCTTGTCTCCAAGCCTGACTGCGTGTAACTGCATAAGCACATGGTACTGCATTACCAAAATCATTGCCTATCAGGACATCTGTAGGGATATCCTCAAACACACATACTTGCTGGCTTCCTTTTCTACCCTCCCAGTCAAGGTGAACCCTAGCCAAAGGTATTTGGAATGGTCTCTCCTAAAGCTCTGACTGGAGTAGACTGCCCAGACAACTAGTGCTCCTCTGTAACCATTACAGGCTTCACAATGGTTATGTCAGAGGCGGTATCTCTCTTACCAATGGCCTCTTGGCCATTCACTATTATAGGATACAACCTCTGGTGGTAGTTTGGTACCCTTGTTGTCTCAAGGCAACCTATTATTGGTATTTTTGTCTTTCCCACTTACTGGCTCTCTCACCTTTTGTTTCCCACCTTGCCTCCATGGACATCTATATGCTACATGGCCCCACTGGTTGCATTCAAAACATTTAACCCTAGGTCCTGGACATGTACCTGGACTAGTGGCTTCCCCTGCTACTGGCAGATTCTGTTTGAGCTGTCTGGGCTGCCCACCATGTGTTCCTTTAGACCCATGAGTAGCACTGGGTGTCCCTTTCCTGAGCAGTGATGCCCTGCTTGTTAGGTATAGGTCTCCCTTCTTCCCCAAATCATTTGAAGTAGCACATTGTCTATTAGCAAACCAGATCCTAATGGCCTCAGGCAAAGTGCTGAGGGCTTGTTCCCTCACCAAAAGATCTGCCAGCCCTTCAAAGTGGTGACCTGATACTCATTCACCCACCTTTGAAAACAAGTCTTTAGTTTGGCAACATATTCATACATACTTTCATCTGCCTTGCATTTATGCTCACTAAACTTTTTCCTATAAGCTTCAGGTGTTAGCTTAAAAAATTCTAGCAAACAATTCTTAGCAGTATAATTTAAGAAGCCATTGTCTGACAGTTTGGAAAGTACAATTACAGCTTTACCACGGAGTGAGGGGGTCAGGAACCATACCCAGAGCCTTTGGTCAACATCATACTGTTTACATACCCTCTCAAACATATGAATGAAGCTATCAAAATTATCCCCCTCTGTAAACTGTGGAAGACATTTACTGACCTTTTGTGCTTCTGGGGTCCAGTTACTCCCTTCCCCATTACCTCCATGACTCTGGCGAAGAGTCAACATCTCCTTTTCTTGCGGCCTGTGCCTCTCCTTTTCCACAGCTTCCATTTCCAAACTCCTGGCCTCCAACTTAAGTCTCTTTAGCTCCAAATGGATTTTTAGGTTTTCTGCAGAAAGGTTGAGTTGTCCATTCTTTGAGTGTTGTACATCTCCACGGCCAGTCTGATCATCCTCCTGATTGCTGTTTTCTGATGTAGCTGTGACCAAAGCTACAATCATGTCTGCCTTAGTCAGTTTCCATGCACCAGTCCCTTAGCCTGACATATCTCAGCCAACTGGGTCCTTGTCAGCTTGCCATACTCCTTTGCTGACATGCTTGCCTCCTCTCCCTGACTAATTAAGCTAACAAAAGAAATAAAACAATTGTGATCTGAACTCTGAATAGTCAATGCATGGCTGATTTAGAGTACAAAAACACCTTCAGTGATCACTGTACACATGCTACAGGAATTGACTGTTCACACCACTACAAGCCAATTAGTATGTGATTTGGCTAACTCACCACTGTCAAGCAATTAATATTTGATGTTGATATCCCACCACTGCCAAACAATTAATATGTGGTGTGGATATCCCACCACTGCCAACCAATTAATATGTGACACCCGTGCAGTGGTCCAGTAATCAAGGAGCCTGAATCCTCACCACTAGCCCCAGTGAGGGGCATGCACTGGGAAGGACAACAAGTACACACAGTAAAGTACAATTTTCTTAAGAGCACAAAGAGATCACAGTCAGTCTGGGGCTAATTTCTCCTTTCTCTCCAGATCCCCAATAAGACTCCCCACTGGCACAGCTTCCAGATCTCAGCCTAGTGGTCAAGCTAAAACCTCCAGCACCCTCTCTGTCCAACCAGTGCTTTGTGCCCCTGCCCAAGTAGCTGACACACACACAATTTGAGATAAGAGTTACATACAAACACACAGACACTCCTGGGGAAGGCTGGCACATGTTCTCCAGCTATGCCCCCTTCTTGCCCAAACTATAAGGTAGAAATCACTGCCACCAACCACTAATATCAGCTACTAATAAGGCCCTTCCCAAAGGGGTGACCAATTTTACTGTGCAATATTATTATCCAAATAGTAAATATGATGAACAGCAAGGCTTATTGGAGTGGCTTGGACAGTATCACTAAATACATGCAAGTACTCTAGAGCTTAAATTATCTCTACACAAAACAGCCACAGTTGAAAGGTTTAAAATATTTAATAATAATAATAACAGAAGACAAATATCCTCAATTCAACACAGTGCTAGTCTCAAGAGTTCAGACACAGGAACATTAAAACACGTCTGTAGGATAGTCTGACATGACTATAGAAAACAGCTAGTCTAATCTTACTATATTCTATCTATTTTTAAGAGAAATACTAAAGTTTATGATCCTACTTACACACACAGCAAGCAAGGGGTGGTGATGTCAGTTCTGAAGACAAATGCAAAATGCTCTCTCTCTCTTTCTCTCTGAGATCTCTTAAATTGATAATACATCACTGCTGATTCATTTTCGATTACATCATTCTCTGGTTCCCAGGCTAACAGAAACTCAAAATTTACATTTCTCTTTGTAATATTACATCTGGCCAGGCAACCATGGTAATAAAGGACATTATACATGTCAAATCTAGCAATTAACTCTGGTCTCAAAACAATACAAAGAATGTTCTTGTCCAAACATCATGTCTCTGAAATTTGAGATCAAACACAGCTGTAATACTTTACTTAGCAGCTTCCTTCCAGCAGAATCCAATGTGGTTACATTTTTTGAAGTTCAACATTTAACACAGTTTTCTTAGATTTAAGAGTACAAGCCTGTGGATTATGTTAATATTTACAATGACATAGAATTATCTACAAAATTCTATCTAGCTAGGCTGGCAGTCTTCCAGTTTTTCACATGTTCCTCCAAATCTCTCCCCAAACTTATGAATTTAACTCAAGAAGCTTTCTCCTGCACCGAGTCTTGGATGGTAGATAACCATCTAGCACGCAATGCATCAAAATCCAAAATTATGATATTCACCCCTTCTAGACACACCAATATTGACAAAGTATCCCTCTCTACTTTCAGCCATAACAAGACCTCTTTCAAAATAGTTCCCTATACAAAGCTGCTGGGTGTCCTTATTTGATGATCTATTAAAATTCGACACACATCTACAAACTAATATTTTAAAAAAACAAAAGTTTGGAATGCTATACCATCACAGCTGCTACCTTACTCCCTCATCCAAACAACTATCTACTACTTACCTCATTCCTCTCCTATATATGGAACCCCTCTCTTACAACCCCTCTCACCCTCAACTTACAACAGCACATAAGCTCATTTTCAAACCTTCTAACTCTCCTTCCCTCTCCTCCACCCTAAAAATGCATCAACCTCATAGAATACTCAGATCCAATAATCAAAATATCGAACTTTACAAACCTATACATACTCCAGGGCAACTCTTACTTTCTCCCTTGCCAGATCATGGAATTCACTTCCTCCACACATTAGAACTACCAATAATCTCTCCACCTTTAAGACCTTACTCCATTCTTATCTTTCCTGTCTCTGGGAATGCTCCTGCTCTCACCCCACCTGATGCTTTCCACCCCTTCCTATCTTAAATCCAACCGAAGTCTGCCTCCTGCTCTTTATACCTTACTTTCTCTACAAATCTCCTCATATTTTTGCACATAAAAAAACTGTTGAACATATATATCCAGTTTAATTGTTCATTTTATGTCTTCATATATATTGTCTATAACTGATTTTTTTGTTTCTTTTATTACTGTAAATATTAAAAATACTGTATTTTAGATCTTTATTGTAGATATTGAAAATACTGTATTTTGGAGCTTTTCTCCCCGGGCCTCCATTGAAAATGGGCTCATCTTGGCCCAATGGACTTTCCTGGTTAACAAACTGCAAATAAAATACTTGACTACTGCAACCACCAACAAAACTTACCAGAAATTGTGGCACTTGATGAATGCATGCCATGACCAAATTAACTGCGACTATATATATATATATATATTAAAATATGTTGGTGTGAATAAGAATTGACATAGTCCATTCTTTACATGGAATATTATATTTTTACTCTAAGTATACTAGACTATATAGTGGGAATAGGATTGTCTTCATTGACACAGGATCTGGATTACATTTTATAAATGAACAGCTCTCCATTTACTAGAAAGATTCTGATCAGTAATAAACGTAAGACAAACTGCTTTAAGAATAATAAAAATACATAATCTTTGGAAGAGTATGTGAATAGCTTGGGCTCCAAAAGAATGTGAAATTGTAGTGGGGAAAAAGTACCGTCCTTGACAGAACACACTGTAGCCTAATTTTACGAACACTAAGTTTTGTCAGCCAACAGTATCTAGCCTACTCTCAGAAGGAGGGTTAAATTACAATGTACGGGACCATTTATCATAAAAAAGAGGTGAAAGAGTATTTTGTCTGAAGGGGGCTAGTCCTTACAACCAGGTGAATGCACCTGCTTTTTAAATGTAGAAAGGTTGAGTATAATATGCAAAATGTATGGGAAGATTAATTTCTGCTACAGTTTAGAAATATGTTTCATTTATATGAAAGAACCTATTTCACATATATATATATATATATATATATATATATATATATATATATATATATATATAATATATGTTGGTGAGAATAAAAATGACCTAGCCCTTTACCTATAATATACTACATTCGTGTGAGCATAGGACTGCCTCCTAGAAATGGTCTCTGGCTTATATTTTATAAATATATAATTTGCCAGTTTTAAATATAAGGCAGACTGTTTTAGGCAATAAGAAAGCTCCTTAGTAATCACATCTACAGTAGGAAATTTGCAGTGGTAGAATGTACTCTCCTTTACAGAATACACACTACACAGATTTTACCAAGCACACCACCAGGTCTTTTCAGCCAGTGGAATCTAGCTTACTCTCAAAATGAGGGCTGAATAACACTACAAGGAAGGACTAGTTTTCAGGAAAGCGCTGTACTACATTTTATGGAATGAAGAGATGTCACCCTTTCAGCCAAAGGAATGTACACTGTTTTTCTTAAACGGAACACTGTCCTGATTGTAGTAACAGAAAGGTATGTGGAAATGAATTAATTCTGGTATTTTAGAAATGAAAAATGTTATATAGGCAGGAAAGAATCTCGGAATTAATATAAGTAATGCATTCTACTGTAGCAAATAAAATCACCTACCTTTTTAATTACCTGGATTGTGCATGTCATTTCTGCCCTTCATAGGTTAGACTGCAGTGGGGGAAAAGTACTGCCTTTTGGGACAAACAGCCATCACTGTAGTTTTAAACTTACTACAGTCCAGTTATCAGTAGGATGCCAGTCAGCAGGAAACATGACAGACTCTTAATGAATGCTAAACATCTTTAGTGATCACAGTAAGGAAGCAGATTAGCCATTAATAAATATTATACTGTCTGTAGTAAGGGATCCGCGGTGGTGGTGCTAAAAAGCGCCTCACAGTAAGGCGGCTGTCCGGTTCGATTTTCAGCTAGGCGTATTCTGAGTGGAGACATGCGTGAATGGCGTACCTTTGTTGAAGGTTGTTCATCAGGGCTGGTAACTCTGCGTAAAATCAACTACCAATCATTAGCAGACCGGAGTTCTGCTGTGGCAACCTAACTGGGAAAACCGAAAGACACAACAACAACATACTGTCTGTAGTAAGGTATAAAATGGTCTAGTTCTTTCAATACATCACATGGGCAAGGAACTTCCTCATTTGTAAAAGTTGGCTTAGTCTGTCTTTCATGGAATAATTTATTTTACTAAGTACGTTCATGTTCTTTCAACCAAGAAATCTTGCCAGCTGAAAAGAAGGGGGCTAAATTATAGTTGGAGAAAGGACTATCCTTCAGAACATGAAATCTGGATGTTTTTAAAGCACCTGCTAGATTACATTGGATGAAAGATCTAGTCCATACAAGTGGTCTACTCTTTCAGCACCGAGAATACAACATGGAATTATAACCTGGTCGGACCAGCCTACCAAAAAAGAAAATAAATACATATATAACCTCTTTATCCTAATTAGTGAAAGTTGTGGTGGGAAAATGAAATGCCATCTGGGAAATAGAGTTTAGCTTGTATTTTATAAATAAATATTGGACAAGCCAGTTGAAATGTCTTCAGATCACTTCTGTGAATAAATCACTATTTCTTATGATCACAACATGGCAGAAAAATGCTTTGTTCATACGAAAATGCAAAATTGTTATGGAAGAAGGGTTATCTTTCATCAAATAGATTCGGATATGTTTTAATAAACATACTAGTAATCCATTCAGACAAAAGAATGTAGTCAGAGTGAGAAAGGTCCACCCTGATGGAATAGACCTGGCCCGCTTGTAGTGAATATACAGGGAATCTATCCCACTTTTTGAAAGTAGGCAAGACTGACTAGAGTGGTAGAATGCTTAAGGAGGATGAATTATTGTTGATATTTTTGAAATAGACTATGTTCCTTTTACAGATTTGCCTTAGTCACTAATAAATGCATTGCAGTCTGCTGCAGTAATTGAAAATTACATAGTCTTTTCAGTAGCTGGACTAATTTTCCTCTAAACAGTCTTCACTATAATGTGTCTTCTATGAAGTAGATTTATGGTTGTTTTATAGCTCAAAAAAAAAAATCACCCTTGGTCCTTCGAGGCTCACCTCTTCACATCACACCGACTTGATCTTCTACACCAATACCATGTCCTTCCTAATTTCTCTTATTGGATGTAAGATGTTTAGATCCTCTAATCTGTGAGTTTACTAATCTTTCTAGTAACTTTCTCTGGATTCCTTCAAGCAGCTCCTCCTCTAAATATATATGTATACACATCATATATGCAGATAAATTGCCCTCTAATTGCATTTAATGTCCATACTCTACATCACTACCTTCCATCTTACCCTTCATCTGAGCTATACCCCACTGAATACCATTTGGAGTTAGTCTACTCAAACTTATTTTCAGCAACCTAACCCTTTCCCTTCAGTGATCTAGCTTTGTCAAATGATGGCTTGGGCAATCCCCAAGGTGATAACCACATCAACTGTGAGCTGGTGACAAACGAGAAAGGTTTTCTCAACAGTAGAGGACCAAAGAATTCCCACACATCAGTAAAATGAACTATACTAACTAATTCCAACAGTTAATAAAACACACACTGTAAAGGCAAATAATGTAATTCATTTAACTACTCATGCCTGACAGGAAACTATTCTGTTGGTCTGAATATGCACCCTAACAGCTTGTACCCTGGTCCTTATAGGACTTCTAGAACTGAACACAGTTCTCCAAGGTGTGACCTGAACTAAAGGCCATGTAGAACTGATGCACTTATACTTTCTTGTTTCTGGCATCTATCCCTCTGAAGATACATCCCAGTAATCTGTCTGATATTGTTACTGATCTGTCAGCTGATCCTGGTGGTCCAATCCAGTTGAGATGAACATAACTATATCCATTTCACCTGCCTCTATTGCCTTCAAGTTTGCACCCCAGACAATACTTATTACTAGGATTGATGTGAGAAAAGTGCAGTGTGTTTTATTTGTGTGTACTGAACTTAAAACTGCCACCTTTATACTCTGCCAGTCTGGTTCTAAATCATTCCATATAGTCATCCCTTCCAGCAAGTTGGCTGACCTGGCCATGGCCTTTGACACCATTCCCATGCAGGTATCATACACAGTTTTTTCTTAATGCGACCTAACATGTAGTAGAACAGATAGTAAATTAGCTACACAGGACCCACACAATGTAAATTGCAGGTGCCACATTAAAAAAAAAAAGTATGAAAGTTATCAGTGGTGTCCTCGGAGGCTCAGTGTTAGGACCTCTACTTTTTTGGTACATTCTTTTCCTCGGATCTCTAAGCAGATCTCTGGCTAAGACAGGCTATAGATGACTGCAAACTGGAGGTTGCTGTTAAGTCATTGTCTGACACCCAAAACCCAGTCAGCGATTGATCAGACCAACTATCGAAGGACAATAGCCCCCTTTGAGATGCATTTCACTTAACATATAAATTAGAAAGATCCCAATGGTTCCCATTTAAAAAGAATCCCTGCCAGGCATGAAGTCCCCTGAGATATCAAGAGAATGGAAACTGTATCTTATTGGCGCTCTTTACAGATTTTGAGAAATCTCAGAAAGATCCCAGTGGTTCCCATTTAAAAAGATCACAGGCATGAAGTCCCCTGAGATATCAAAAGAGAATGGAAACTGTATCTTACTGGCCTCTTATAGATTTTGAGAGGAAATCCTCATGTCCCTACATCTACTATTCTATTAGATACTCAATTTTCCTGATCTTCTTTTTATGTCTGCAAAATCCAGTATCTCCACTGTTAGCAATACAACCAGAGACCTAAATCTTCATCAACAGATAAATAAAAACATGGGTGGGATTGTGACAGGTTTATGATCTAGCACCTCACACAAATCTGGAATAGAAACTTTTTCTGTTCGCCATGGTGGCAGTAGTGAGACAAAGTATCCTACTTTTAAACAGAAGCTAGAAACCTGGTGATGTTCTGGGGAATTTACTCCAAGATTGACAGAGGGATTGGCTTTTTCTTGAGAAAGGAGGTGTGGCCTGAAGGAGAGGCACTGGAAAGTGGTAGATGTGTCATAAAATGAATAGTTTTCTAAGAGATATATATATATATATATATATATATATATATATATATATATATATATATATACTACTATATATATATACCATATATATACCTACTGTTGCATATTTGTGTTAACAATAAAGAGGTTGATCCTGTCCTCTTGTTCCTTTTAAGGTTCTCACACAAACACACTGAAGAGTAATGAACTCCAACTGTTCCCTGCAGTAATTTCGCTAGTCACATTCCTACCTTGACATTGTTTCTCAAACCACAGTCCACTGTGTTATACCATTCAGTCATCCAACAGTCCAATTCTCAGTCTTGATCGATCTGACCCACCAGCCTTCCTATCAGCCTCTGTAAGGGACAGTGTCAAAAGCCTGGTTGAAATCCAAGTACACTTTGTCTACTAGTACTTTCTTTGAAGCACACCTGTAATCCCATTGTAAACTGGAATTTGGTTATTGACACTTCCTGTCACAGACCTATGTTGATTGCTGTTCTGGTATTGCTATCCTTTAACAATGTCTCCAACCTTCCCTCAGGATTCTATTTATGACTTTCCCTGTCACTACTGTTGCTTCAAAAGGTCTGTATTTGTCTGGATTTGTCTTCTTCCTCTGTGAAAATGTGTACCACCATCTTCAACTCAGGCACATGTACACACCATGATCTTACTGCTCGTTGCATATATTTACTTTATTGTACTAGTACTATATACTTATCTTCAATCTTTCTGTAATATATATCTAGTCATTGATTTTTCTGTACGGTTTTAAACAAGAGTAGCCCAGAATATTATACTCCAATACCATGGCACATCTGCATTAAATCTAGGAATAACTATAAATGCTCATGATGGAGGCTACTAGTATAATGTATATTTTAGAGGACCAGTCTTTATGCTAGCACATCTACAGGCAGCCCGCTTCTTCTCCATCTCCCTTCAACTCTTGCCTTTGGCTTTTATGTTTTTTGTGTGCATTGCCTCCTCCAGCATGGCACCTCTTTGCTTTGATTTATGAAGTGTTAGATTTCGCATTTGCTTTTCTAATTTTCTGTAAATCGATCCTATCTTTGATTGAGTCATACAAATCTGTTACATCTTTATGCTGTAGCAGTAATAAGATCTTCATCTTTCTTTTTTACAGATTTATTACACATTTAAATGTGACACAGGAGTAATATATATACCAACATTTATAATGTAATACACATTGTTTTAACAAATTTTCTCCTTCCAACATTATATAAATCACTCACTTGCTGCATTCCCTTAAATTTCATCCCACCTCCAGAAAATTATTCTGCATATATTGCTCCCAAAATTTAATTTTCTAAAATCTCTTACCTAATTTGTTTTATCTTATGTACACATTCAGTACTTCACTTTATGTGGTTGGTTTAGTTTTTACTCTACTTTCTGCAATTGCTTTTTTTTTTTTTTTTTTTTTGTAGCCAGTATCATGAAACTTAGGGAAGGCCTTAGTATGGCCAAGGAATTCAGACCCTAGCTCAAAACAACCATTTCTCTCTCAACATTCCTGACAATGTTGTTGGGAATTTTACAATCCATCAACCTTTGTATTCTCTAAAACAGATTTCCACTATACCTTTCACATCTCACCTCTAGAATTTTCTACCTTCTTGGAGGAAAGATTTATCTGCTCCAATTATAGAAATACTTTGCAAACACTTACGCAAAAATTCTTGACTCTGTCATTGTTTTGTATATTGTTTTTCCATTCTATTTCCAATCGCTTCATATTCTCACAGTTATGTGATATTTACACGCGTATGTATTTTTTATTTTCTAAAAGGAAGAGATGTCATTAAGTTACATATTTGTTTTATTTATTATGGTATCCCATTGTAAGTTTGCAACAACTGGAGCTAGGCACTTTGTGAATACCCTGCAGTAGTGCGTGCAGCCTGCTTCTTTGAATCGGGTAGGTATCTTCCGCAAAGATTCCCGATTGGGACGTGCAGGCATGCTTCTTTAAATCTAGTGTTGCCAACCAGGCATCTTTGCCTAGCATAGAAAAAAAAGTGGTGAAGAGTCAGCATCTTGAATTCTAGAATCTCCAAAAAGGTGTTTAGAGTAGACAGGTCCAGGATAGACGCCATGAATTGATTCTTTTTTCTGGGTACCAGGAGGAAAAGTCATTAGGTAGAAATCTTGTCCCTTTTCCTCTTCTTGCGTACCAATTGAATAGCCCACATGCTTAAGAGGGAAAGTATTAGCTTTCACAAGTAATACGCAATTATTTACTTTTACTGACTGTTAAGAGCAAGAAAAAATTTCCCCCAATGGGGTACTTAGCTTTTAGTTGAAGACTTCAGTTCTGAAACTCGAAAACAAAATTTTCAGGAGTCGGCTGACCAGCACTTGCAAACTGCTTCTGCTTCGGGCACCACACAGTAAGAATGACTGATGTAATGAAGCCAGCTGTAGCTGTTTTATAGCCCTGATGACCTGGAAGAAGGGACAGCAACCGATGCAGGACCCAAGACTTTGTTAATCAGGCCGACTGAGGGCTACCTGCAAGCAGATAACCCAAATGTAATGACTGCAACAGTGAAAAATGAAGAACATCCAATGCTCTGAGTCCCTGACTCAAGTAGCTGACACACATTCTTTGAGATTTGATTTGCACACACACACCTGGGAAAGGCAGGCACAGAAATACCAGCTATACCCCCCTCTGCCCAGACTATAAGGTAGATACTGCCACCAGAACACGCCAAAGCCAGCTACTGTAAGCTTCGTAAAGGGAACCCAGTTATACTGAGTATAATTAATACTAATACAAATGGCAGTGTTTGACCAATGCAGCGAGACTTTCAGGAGTGGCCACAATGTCGCCAAATAAATATAAGTACTCTCAAAGGTTAAAATATTCTCTAACACTGCAGCCACAATGAAAAGTTTGACTATATTTAATAATAAATAATAAAATAAGATGAAAAAATAGGACAATACAGTAGGATTCCTAGTCCTGGTTTTCACAGACATTTTGTCCCTGGCTGCAATCAGAACTGTAAGATACAATATTTATGGGCCAAACCAGATAATTTAATTTCAGACTATTTTTCAAAGTTAGCTAGACTGAGATTAACCTCCTCTCTTCCAGTATCATCTGCTACAATTTATTCATCTCAACAGTTACAGTATAGTCTGACATACAGGTGTATTTCTTTTCTGTCCAGCAATATCCACTGTTGGTACATTTTTAACACAAGCACCTTTACAAATACATTTTCAACACAAGCAACTTTACAAATCAGTTTGATACACAAATGACATATAATTCTTTACAAAACTCCAGCTAGCTATGCTGGCATATGTTACACATCTACTGCCCCACTTCTCTTGGCAAAGCTGGAAATACCTCACATCATCAAATCTTTCCTCCTTTGAAGACTCAAGCTAATTTCTTAAGTGACCCTGGAGAAACACTGCTTGAGAGAAATGAGCCTGTCTGGGAATACATTAATCCATACCCTGTCTTGAGAACACATTTGGATTGTCATTGCTGACCCCACTATGGTGCTGCACTCTCTTGTCATATGCCTGCAACCATAGACTCCGCCTTAGTAACTTGGCATTTTGGTGGCTGGCTCGATGTAGCCATAGATCCCCCTCAGACTACTCCTACCACCCACTGCAAATACTCAGGACAAGGGCCTCCCTGTCATGGTAAGGCTTTATCATGTTAACTTGGTACAATTTGTGCCCCTGCCTCCTGCCTAGCAAGTTTACCATATAGTTAACATCACTGACCATTCTTACCACTTTGAAGAGTCCCTTCAAAGCTGCCTGCAGTGTATTATGTCCAACAGGAATGAGAATTATAACCTGCTGTCCCACAGCATATGCCCAGGCTTGACATTCCTGTCACACCAGACCTTTTTCTGCTGTTGGGCTCCTGACAAGTTCTCCTAGACCAAGCCCATTAGCTCCCTACACCTTGTACTGAGATTTAGGATATATGCCACAACAGACTCCTTTTTGGATTCACACACACATTCCCACTCATCATGAATCAAATCTAAAGGCCCCCTCACCCTATTTGTATACAGCAACTCAAAGGGTGAAAAACCTGTGGGTGCCTGGGGTACCTCTCTGTATGCAAACAGCAGATGGGGCTAATATTTGTCCCTCTCTCTCTTAAACTGGTCTGCAAATTCCTGTAGCATGGTCTTTCATATAAAGTTTAACCCTTCACAAGACCATTACTTTGTGATTGGTAGGGGGTGGTCTTTAAATGCTTCACCCCACAGTGCTCCCACAGACAAGTCAGCAGGTCTTACATGAAACTGGCACCTCTGTCAGTCAGTATTTCTCTTGGGGATCCTACCTTGCTGAAAATCTCTAACAAAGCATTTGTGACCTTCTCTGCCTTGATGTAGGACAGAGCCACCACCTCAGGGTATCCAGTAGCATAATCTACTACCACCAGGATGTACTTCTTCCCTCTGGAATGTAGGGTATGCAGATGCCCCTACAATATCCATAGCTACCCTCTGAAATGGCTCCTCAATCACAGGCAAAGTCATCAAAGAGCTCTCACCTTGTCTCCTGCCTTGCCTACCTTTTGGAACTGCTCACAGGTCCTGCAGTACCCTGTTACATCCCTTGCAATCCCAGGCCAATAGAAGTTCTGCATAATATGTCTCTTGGTATGCTTTATGCCCATATGACCTGCAAAGGGTATGTCACGGACTATGGCTAGAAGCACTAGATGGTAGGTTCTGGGTGCTACCAACTGTTATATTAGCTCAACCTCTAGCCCTCCCTTAGGGGTCCACTCTCTGTACAGTAACCCTTTGTTCCAGTATACAGACTCCCCTTTTCCTTGAGAATTACTTGCCTCCTTAGCTACCTCACTTAAGCCTCTTAGTGCAGGGTCCAAGAGATGAGCTTGTCTCAACTCTATCTTTGTGATCCTTCCCAGCTCCCTTTCCACAGGAAGTCTGGTATCTTCTGACAGCAGTGCCTCACTGTCAGCCTGGGTACTAGCACTCACCTCTGCCCTTGCAGTCACCCTGTCCAAGGGAATATCAGTACCTACCAGCAGCTGTGGCTCACAGTCATGCTCACTGCTACAGAGTAGCTCCCTCCCTTAAATAGCCACCTCACCAGCTCTGGCTTCATGTGTGGGGTATGTCTGTGTCTTCCCCAGGCTACCTGCCCCACATACCTGTCTCTAAGCCTGACTGCATGTAACTGCATGCAAACAAGGCACTGCATTATCAAAATCATTCCCTATCAAGACACCTGAAGGGATATCCTCAAATACACCTACTTGCTTGCTTCCTTTCCACCTTCCCAGTCAAGGTGAACCCTGGCCAAAGGTATTGTGAATGCAATCCCTCCTAAAGCAGTGATTGCAATGGACAGCCCAAGCAAGTACTGCTCCTCTTTAACCACTGAAGGCTTCACAATGATTAAGTTGGAGGCTTTGACTCTTAGCAGTGGGCTGTTTTCCACTCCCTAAAATAGGATACAAACTCTGGTGATAGTTTGGCACTCCTGTTGTCTCCAGACAACTTACCAGTGGCATGCTATTATTCGCACTTGCTGGCTCCACACCTTTTGTTCCCCAGCTTGCTTTCATGGACATCTGTATGCTGTATGGCTCCACTGGTTACATATAAAGCATCTAAACTTTGATCCTGGCCATGTACCTGAACTAGTGGCTTTCCCTGTTACTGGTGGACTCTGTTGGGGTGGTTTTGGCTGCCAACCATGGGTTCCCTTATATCCATGTGCAGCAATGGGTATCACCTTCTTGTGCAGTCATGCCCTGCTTGGTAAGTAGAGATCCCCTTTTTACCCCCAGCTCATCTGCGGAGTTACACTCCTGGTTTGCCAACTAGATTCTCATGTTCTCAGGCAAGTGCTATTGGCTTGTTCCCTACCCAGAAGGTCTGCCAGTCTTTCAGAAGTAGTGACCTGACACCCACTCACCCACCTATGAAAATAAGTGCTTAACTCAGAAATATAATCACATACATTTTCAGCTGCCTTGCTTCTATGCTTACAAAACTTTTTTCTGTAAGTTTCAGGTGTTAATTTAAAAACATTTCAATAAACATTGTTTAACTTTATTGTAGTTTAAACAATCAGTATCAGACAATTTAGAAACAGTAGTTACAGATTTACCATGGAGTAAGGGGATCAGGAGCTGCACCCAGAGCCCTTGGTCAACATTATACTGTTTAAATATTCTTTAAAATATATGAATAAAACTATCAAAATTATCATTCTCTGTAAACCGTAGAAGATATTTGCTGACATTTATTGCTTCTGGGGTTCAGTTATTTTTTCCCCAATATCTCCATGACCCTGATGAAGAGTCAGCATCTCCCTCTCATGTTGGTGCTGTTTTTCATTTTCTTTGGCTTCCTAATGCTGCAGTCTCTCCGCTGATTCTAATTCCAAATGTTTGGTCTCCACTTCATGTCTCTAAGTGTAGATGGGTTTTTAAGTCCTCTGAGGAAAAGGTGAACTGTCCTGTTTCTGAGGACTGCAAATCCCCATCGCCAGACTGGTTATCCTCCTGGTTGCTGGTCTGTGTTATAATCAAGGCTGAAAGCAGTTCCTCTTTAGTCAAGTTGGCATGCACCAGTCCTTTGGATTTGCACAACATAGCCAAATAGTTCACTGTCAGCTTGCCATATTCATCTGCTGACACCTTTGCCTGGTTTCCCTGACTAAACTAGACTAACAAAAATAAATGAAACTGTTGTGAAAAATCAAAAATGTATGTTTACCTTGTGGCTGCTGAGAGTACACACACTTTCAGTGACAACTGCTTACCGGCTACAGAAGTTCAATTAATATCCACACTACTGCTCACCAATATGTGAACACCCCTCCTCAGTGTCAGTGGTGAGGATTGAGGCCCCTTAATTCCTGGCCCAGAGGAGGGACGTCACGCAGGAATGCTCATTTTTTCTAGAAAGAGGTACAATGTATTCTTCTGGGTGAAGGGAATGTTTAAAAGTGGTCTGTGCTGATTAAAATGAGAGAACAGTATGGGTAGATAAGTTCTTAATGGCATTTATGAAATAGACTATGATCCATTTGTACAAAGGAACTCTGCCATTAATACATACAGACGATATATTGCTAGTGGCTGAGACAATGACTTATCCATTTCTTTACCTGATGTCATGTATCTTTAGCATAAATATACCAGATTCTAGTAGAAAAAGAACCACCTTCTAGGAAATAGGTCTTGAATTGCATTTTTTAAATATGCAACTTTGCATTTACTGGTAGAGACAACTTTAGTGACAAATACATGTCTTTAGTAATCACAGCAATAGTAGGGGGATACACTGAGCTGCAAAAGAAAGTGAAATTGTACAAGGAGCAATTGTTCTTCACAGGATACATTTTAGCCTGATTTTACCACACAAGGAGGTCCTCTCAGGGTGCAGAACCTAGCATAGTTTCAAAAAGAAAGCTATAGTACAGTGGGAGGAAGGACCATTTTTCAAGAAAGCTATACACTAGACTATTTTGGCTAAATGGCTATAGTTTTTCAATCAAGGGAATGCACCCAACTTTTTAAAAGTTGTATGTGATAGAAAGTTACGAGAAGATAAAATCCTGCTGTATTTTGGACATACACCATATTTCATTTGCATTAAAGTACTCGTTAATATACACATGAAATATTTTTCTAATGAGAATAAAATGATCTAATCCTTCCTTTACCAACAGTGTTACCCTTTTATGACAAGTATACTTTATTCTAATTCGAAAAATGCTTTTCTTCTAGGAAATAGGTTCTGGCTTGAATTTTGTAGATAGACAACTTTCCAGCTGATGGAAAGACTCCAGTCAGTAATAAACCAAATACAGATTGTTTTATGGAATAGTAAAGGTCATGTACAATCACAACAAGGGTAGGGGATTAGCTTGGACTACTAAAGTTGAAGTTGTAGTGGGAGAAATTAGTCTCCTTCATACAACCCATTTGACCTTGATTTTACAAGCACACCAGGAGGTTCTTTCAGCCAATGGAATCTAGCCTTGTCTTGAGCAGACAGCTAAAGTAAATTAAATAAAATGTGCATTTGTTCACCAGGTAGGCCCACTAAACAAACAGATAGTTTTTACTGGTGACCTGGATGCAATATCTGGTTAACTGATTTGTACAAGGTCACCAAATGAGGGTTGAGAGATTCCAATCTTATACCACAGGAGGAATAAAAAACACACTTTTGAAGAAAGAGGTAAACTAGATTATTTTGGATAAAGGGGCCTGGTTCTTTATGCCAAAATAATGCACCCTGTTTTTTTTTTAAGTAGGCTGTGCTGATTAAAATTAGAGAAAAGTTTGGGAGATTAATTTGTACTATTATTTTGGAATTAGACTTTTGTTTTATTTGCAAAAAATAACTCAACCAATAACACTTCTACTGGTGGGAGAAACAATGATCTAGACCTTTCTTTACCTGGTGTTATACTTCTTTACCCTACATATTCTAGATTCTATTGGGGAAAGGACTGCTTTCTAGGAAATAGGTTATGGCTTGCATTTTATAAATATACATTTCAGGTGCTGGAAGGAGTTTGGCCAGTAATAAACACAAGAGATACTGGTTTAGTGAACAATAAAGCTCTTTAGTGATCTCAGAAAGGGTGGGGGAATGGCTTGACTTGCAAAATAAGGTGAAATTGTAGAGAAAGAATTTTCTATTCACAGAATACATTTTAGCCTGATTTTACCAAGGATACTAAGAAGGTCTTTCATCCAACAGAATCTAGCCTAGTATCAAAAACGAAGGCTACATTGCAGTGGAAGGACTATTTTTCAAGAAAATGATACTCTACATTCATTTGCTGAAGTGACCTAGTAGTTATTGGCAAAGGAATCCACTCTATTTTTTCAAAGGTAGGTTGTGATGCTTATAGTGAGAGAAAGGCGCAAGAAGAGAAATTTTCGCAGTATGTTTAGAAAAATACATATATATATATATATATATATATATATATATATATATATATATAGAGAGAGAGAGAGAGACACAGATGGTAGTGTTTAATGTGATCTAAAGCAAATATGATACAAAAATTGATCTAAACCACAAATGAATGATTCACATTTGATTGAAAACTACCCAAGACTGTAGAAAATGACTGTTATTGTGGTTCTGGAGCATAGGAATTACAATGTAAATTAATATTGATCAGTATCAGTTTCTTACAGAACTCCATGTCTTTAGTGCGTGTGCCAACAGTGATTTAGTATGTGAGTATTTCCTTTTCTCTGCATTTCTGGAATTGTGGAGTTCTACGTTTCTGTGAGAGGGGTATGGGGCAAAGCCCCCCACATGGGGGATTCAGAGGGGCTTGCCCTTGCAAAAAAGCTTTGAAGATATAGCTAGTGTATATAACATTTTCTGTGAAATGTGCTTCAATATGTTGTAGCTCAAATGAGTCACTTATTTGATGAAATGTACTTTAGATACAATAAGCTATAATCATATATGATTATATGCCTTTTCATTGCCGATCAGCTTTCATCAATGTCAAATATGTCATAAAACTTCATCAGGAATCTCTTTTTATCAACACAAAAAACAATGAAATTAGGTAATCGCAAATGAAGCAAACATGTTTCATTTGTGATCACCTGAAAAACAGAAACTTGAGCTTTACACCCCCAAAGTGGGGGGCTTTGCCCATACCCTCCCAGAAATTAAATATACTCACACAGCGGTCACACAGCAATGAAAAATGAGGATAACTCAAAAAATATATATTACAGTACAACTAATCCAGTTTGACTGTAATAATTTACATTTTTCTGATTTGAGCTTACCTCTGAGCAGGCCAACAGCTCTACGTGCTTCCCAGACACTGTGTGGCAGACTGTTTCTCAGATTTCTTCCTTACTCCCCTTTCTCAGCTCTACCCACTCCGTTCACCCTGCAGGCTCACTCTGCTCCCCTACCCTGCCTCCAAATCCCACCCGCTCTATCACCTCTACACTTATACCTCTCTGACCACTCCCACACTAAAATTACCCTATTAGGATCTGCCTCACCCACCCACACATTACTGTTTCTCCCTCCACCATTTTACCCAGTTACCTCCCCCACCCTCTGCTACACCCACCCCCTCCCTCTGTAACACTACACTCTAACATTACACTCTACCCTATACTACTTTTCCCTTCTTTCATCTACCCTTCTCTCCGCATATTCTCCCAAACCCCCCACTTCTTATAATCTAACTTCAATCATGCAAATAAAACCTTCACATGCTCTACCCTCTATATTCCAATCCCTCTTTCTCCTCTACCTACTCCACCTCACCACTCTCCCCAGTTCTCTTATTCTCCCCCTCTTCATACAACCTCTATACACCTCCCTCAAAAAAAAAATCAAGCTCCACAACCTCTCTCTCTCCCCAACTCTAGTTCCATACTGATTCTCCTCTCTTTATCAGAAAACTCTTCCTTGTTATCTGTAATCTGGTTCCCATACCCATCAACCCAGGAACCACAGGTTCTGCTACCCCAACTTGTAACCCCAAAGAATATAAACACCCATCCTTTCTTCTTTCTCAACTAATCTCCCTTCTCCTTTCTGGCGACATACACCCAAACCCTGGTCCCTCATACCACCACTCCTCCAACCCACTCTTGACTCATACACCCCCTCCCCATAAATCTGTACTCTTTGCGACAATTAATGCCCGGAGCCTATGCAATAAAATACCTGATTTCCATGCCTGACTTTCCCATAACAACCCAGGCATTCTCTCTATCTCTGCAACATGGCTAAAACCACATATAAAAGACACTAAAATAACCCCACCCAACTATAGGCTCATAAGAAATGATAGCTCCCAAAATAAAGGTAGTGGAGTAGCCTTGCTCTTCTCCTCCTCCTCAACAGTGACACCCTATACTAAACCCATACCCCAATTTGCTACTACTGAGCTAACCTTGCCCATCCTAAAAGTTAATAACCATAAAAGTATATGCATAGCTACCCTTTACATACCTCCAGGTAACAATATCCATATATATTTTTTTAAGTTTTAATATTTTTAGGTCACAAATTTAAGTATTATAGTGTGAATTTGTGTGTTTTTTATGTACAAATGTTCTGTGTTTTTTACAATAATACTCACACAAATGTACATTTATATGAAGTATTTAATTTAATCTTGTATAATTGGATTTATTACATCATTTCCTGTAATTTTGTATAAAAATGAGAGCAGGGGAGAGCTTGAAGATTACAATTAAAGTTCACGAAGCTAATTTCCATTGTGCGTTCTTGTGGTTTCCTGTGCTGTTTACCATCCATTCGTTTGTTTGTTCATCCTAAAAGTTAATAACCATAAAAGTATATGCATAGCTACCCTTTACATACCTCCAGGTAACAATATCCATATTATGGAGGATATCCTCTCATGGTTCATCAACATAAATAATGAAAGAATAATCCTAGGTGACGTTAATATCAACTGGCCTTCTATACACTCACCTACACCCTCTCAGGGTACTAACCTATATAATTTCACCCAGCTAATCAACACTCCTACTAGACTAAACAAAGATAGCACCACAGGCAATATTCTGGACTGGATACTAGTCTCCCACCCAACATTATGTCTGACAGTGGTACCCTCCCTGACTTCCTCAGCAATCATATTCCTGCTTTGGCATATGTTCTCCTTCTTCCCTCCATCTACAGCACAAACACATCTTAACCTGCACCTTAAAAGATTTCAACCTTCAAACCTTCTCCAACTCTTTAAAACAGACTAACTGGAACCCTCTAAAAACCCTTCCTCTGGATGCTGCTGTCTCTTACTTCAACACAGTATTCACTAATCTACTTAAATGCTTTGCCCCCTCCAGAACTAAAAGTCAAATCCCAAACTGCCCCCTGGCTAACCAAAGAGACTAAAACCCTTATGCATCTCTGAGACAAATCATGGAAATACTACCAAAAAATTCAAAACACCCAACTCCCTGACTGAATACAAGCAACTTCGAAATCAGGTGAAAAAACAAATATCAACCAAATATCCTACTATTTTAAAATTCAAGACAACCATGAATCCAACCTCAAAAAATTCTGGAGTAGTACCTTCTCAGTCCTCTGTCCTGGCAAAAAGATGACCCCTGCCCTGACCCCAACTCTCCTGACCATGTCCTAGATACTCAATTAATTTCTTTTTTCATTAACTCTATAGGCCAAACTTATCTCATCTTTCCTGAATAATACCTCATCCAACACACCCAATCCTGCCCCCTCAACCTCCAATAATACTCATCTCCCTCCTTTTATTCTCAAGCCTATTCCTACACATACCATAAAAAAACTCCTACTAAAATTAAAACCTTGTTGTAATGCCCCTGACAATATTCCATCTAACTTCCTCAAGCTAGCTGTCGATGGCATAGCTCTACCCATCTGCATCCTAATAAATTGCTCCATCCAAGAGTATTATATGTAACCCTCCTTTGGAAAAAAGCCTTCATCATTCCCCTTCAGAAAGAGGGTGGCAATTTTACAATCTCCAGTTTCCGTCCAATTGCTATCCTGTCCCCATCTCTAAAAATTCTTGAAAATGTATCCACCTACAACTCTTACCCTACCTGTTCAACAATCAACTATTGACTCCTACACAACATGGGTTCAGACCTGGACACAGCACCACTACTGCCCTCCTCTTTCTCAAAATCAGTAACTCCTGATTCTGGCAATATAGTATCTACCCTCCTTCTCAACTTGCCTAATGCATTCGATACTGTCTCCAACAATCTCCTTCTGTCCAAGCTCTCTCATCTCAACTTTTCATCTTCTTTCATCAACTGTTTCCCTAGCTACCTCTCAGACAGGGAACAAGACGTAAAGTGGAACAGCTCTATTTCTTCCCTCCTCCACACTCCAACAGGTGTTCCACAAGACTCTAAATTGGGCCCCTTACTATTCAACATTTTTATTAATGACTTCCATCAAAACATCCCTAATGCTAAACTCGTCCAATATGCAGACAACTCTACCATCATCTGCTCTGCGGTGCCCATGCACTAGCCCAGTAATCAATTAGTCTCAGTCCTCACCACTAGCACCAGTGAGGGGGATGCACATTGGGAAGGATAACAAGTACACACACAGTAAAGTACAATTTCCCTTAAGAGCACACAGAGATCACAGTCTGGGCTGGTTTCTCCCTTTCTCTCCAGATCCCCAATAAGACTCCCCACTGGCACAGCTATAGAGTCCAGATCTCAGCCTAGTGGTCAAGCTAAAACCTCCAGCACTCTCTCTGTCCAAACAGCGCTTCGTGTCCCTGCCTAAGTAGCTCACACACTTTGAGATAAGAGTTACATACAAACGCACAGACACTCCTAGGGAAGCCTGGCACAGGTTCTCCAGCTATGCCCCCTTCTTGCGCAGACTATAAGGTAGAAATCACTGTCACCAACCACTAATATCAGCTGCTTTGATATTGCTGTTTGTTGTTGTTGATATTGCTTTTGTTTGTATGTTTTTTGCTTTTTATGTGTATTTCTGTGTGGAGCTTTTCTCCCCGGGCCTCTACTGAAAATGGAAATATATCCAGCTAGACTAGCCCGGTCAACAAATGTAAAATAAAAAATAAAAAATAAATAAATAAATACTAATAAGGCCCTTCCAAAGGGGTGACCAATTTTACTGTGCAATATTATCCAAATAGTAAATGTGACGAACAGCAAGGTTTATAGGAGAGGTTTGGACAGTATCACTAAATACATGCAAGTACTCTAGAGCTTAAATTTTCTCTACACAAAACACCACAGTTGAAAGATTTAAAAATATTTAATAATAAATAATAAAAACACAAGACAAATCTCAGTAACACAGTGCTAGCCAAGAGTTCAGACACAGGAACTTTAAAGCAATACTGTAGGATAGTCTGACATAAATATAGAAAACAGCTAGTCTGATCTTACTATATTCTATTTCTAAGAGAAATGCTAAAGTCTAAGATCCTACATGGATACAGAGCAAGCAAGTGCTGGTGATGCTGTCAGTTCTGAAGACAAATGCAAAATGCTACATCTTTCTCTCTGAGATCTCTTGATAAATACATCACTGCTAACTCATTTTAGATTACATCATTCTTAACAATTCTCTGGTTCCCAGGCTAATAGAAACTCAAAATTTACATTTCTCTTTGTAGGCCAGGAAACCACAGCAATAAAATACATGCAATTAACTCTGGTCTCAAAACAATAGAAAGAATTTGCTGGTCCAGACATCATGTCTCTGGGTTTTGAGATCAAATACAGTTGTAATTCTTTACTTAGCAGCTTTCTTCCAGCAGAGTGTACTGTGGTTACATTTTTGAAGTTCAACATTTAACACTGTTTTCTTACATTTAAGAGAACAAGTCTGTGGATTATATTAATAGTTACAATGACATGCAATTATCTACAAAATTCTATCTATCTAGGCTGGCAGCTTTCCAGGTTTTCACATTTCTCCCCCCACCCGAAAACTCAAGCTAGTTGCTCAAGTGTCCCTTGAGAAATATTGCTATAGAGGGTTAGGTCTGAGTATACCTACCCCATTCCCTGTCTTAAGAGCCGATCTGCATTGGCACTCCTAATCCCACTGTGGTGCTGCACTGACATATCATATGCTTGCAACCCTAGGCTCCATCTTAGCAACTTGGCATTTTGCTGGCTGGTTCAGTGTAACCATGTTAGGGGATTGTGATCTATAACTACAGTGAATTTTCTTCCATATAGATAATGCTGAAGTTCTGCAGTGCCCACACTATGGCTAGACATTCCTTTTCTACAGCTGCATAGCATTCCTCCCTGGGTTGAAGCCTATGACTTAGATAAACCACTGGGTGCTCTTCTCCCTCTAAAGAACTCTGGCTAAGTACAGCCCCCACCCCATGGTTTGAAGCATCCACCTGCACAACAAATTCTTTGCTGTAATCTGGACTGGCTAACACAGAGGGTCCTCCCAAAGCTTCTTTAAGCTTCTGGAATGCCTGCTCACATGCTGTGGTCCACACTACCTTATCTGGATGTTTTTTCCTTGTCAGGTCTGTAAGGGGAGCAGCTATGGTACTATAACTAGGGATGAACTTTCTGTAGTACCCTGCTGTCCCTAAGAATGCCCTCACATGCTTTTTGGTAACAGGTGCAGGCCGTGCCTGAATGGCTTCCATTTTGGCAGGTTCTGGCCTGATCTCACCACTCCCCACTCTACATCCTAGGTAGGAGACCTCTGCCATATCCACCTGACATTTGCTCAGCTTAATGGTAACCCCTGCCCTCTGTAGTCTGCCCAGCACCTCCCTGACATGCTGAGGGTGATCTTGCAAGGAATGGCTGTAGATGGTAATACCATCTAGGTAAACAAGGGCAAACCCTCCTGCACCTGCTAGGATATGATCTGTCAGTCTCTGGAAAGTCACTGGGACATTTTTCATCCCAAACGGCACCTTTGTAAATGCATACAACCCAAAAGGGGTCAGAAAGGCTGACCTCTGTCTAGCACTGGGAGTCAAGGGCACTTGCCAGTATCCCTTGGTAAGATCAATGGTGGTAAGCTACTTAGCCCCACCCAGCTGCTCTAGGGCTTCATCTGTCCTAGGCATGAGGTAAGCATCTGACTCTGACTATTTAATTTCCTGTAGTCCACACAGAACCTGGTGCTGCCATCCTTTGTTGGCACCAGCACCACTGGGGAGGCCCAGGGACTGTTGGACTCTTGAATTACCCCTACTTCCAACATCTCCTCCTTCAGAGTCTGTTTGACTCTCTCAGGCACCCTGAAAGGGGCCTGCCTAATAGGCCTTAGGGGTCCTGTATCCATCTGGTGCAGCACCAGGTGAGTGCAACCTGGTTTCTCAGTGAACATGTTCCCAGACTCCTGTAACACTGCTCGTATTTCTTCCACTGAGGTGTCAGTCTGAGCCTCACTGAGGAGATCATTCATCAGATCTCCTTAAGACGACTGCTGCAGTCCACTGCAAATACTCAGCACAAGGGCCTCCCTATCACGGTAAGGTTGCATCATGTTAACATGGTATAATTTGTGCTTCTGCCTCCTGCCTAGCAATTCTACCATGTAGTTAACATCACTTACCTTTCTTACACTTTGTGGGGTCCCTCCCAAGCTGCTTGCAGCTTGTTGTGTCTGACAGGAATGAGAACCATTACCTGTTGCCCTACAGTATACTCTCTAGCTTGAGCATTCCTGTCATACCAGACCTTTTTCTGCTGTTGGGCTTCTGCCAGGTTCCCCTGGGTCAAGCCCATGAGTTCCCTGAGCCTTGTCCTGAGGTTTAGGACATATGCCACAACAGACGTCTTGTGCGATTCACACTCACCTTTCCACTCATCATGAATTAAATCTGGAAGCCCCCTCACCCTATGCCCATACAGCAACTCAAACCATGAAAAACCTGTGGATTCCTAGGGAACCTCTCTGTAAGCAAACAGATGGGGCAAATATTTGTCTCACTCTCTCTTGAAGTGGTCTCAAAATGCTCAAAGCATGGACTTGATTGTAGAGTTTAACCTCTCCACAAGGCTATTAAGTCTAGGAATAGTAGGGGTGGTCTTTAGGTGCTTCACGCTGCAGTATTTCCACAGACAAGCCAGCAGGTCTGACATGAAATTGGCACCTCTGCAAGTCAGTATTTCTTTTGGGAAATCTACCCTGCTGAAAATCTCTAACAAAGCATTTGCCACCTTTTCTGCCTCAATGGAGGACAAAGTCACTGCCTCAAGGTATCTTGTAGCATAATCTACCACCACTAGACTAAGATATACTTTTTCCCTATGGAACTTGGGGTACTCAGAGGCCCACAATATCCATAGCTACCCTTTGAATGGCTCCTCAATCACAGGCAATGGCATCAAAGGAGCTCTCACCTTGTCTCCTGCCTTGCCTACCTTTTGGCACTGCTCACAGATCATGCAGTACCCTGTTACATCTCTGGAAATTCCAGGCCAATAGAGGTTCTGCATAATATGTATATTTGTATGTTTTATGCCCATATGGCCTGCAAAAGGAATATCATAGGCTATGGCTAGAAGCACCAGATGGTAGGCTCTAGGCACTACCAAGTGCTGTATTCTCTCACCTTCTAACCCTCCCTCAGGAGTCCACTCTCTATACAGTAACCCTATGTCCCAGTATACAGATTCCCCCTTCCCTTGAAAATCAGGCACCTTACTAGCTACCTGCTTCAGGCCTTGCAATATAGGGTCTGAGAGCTGAGCCTGTTTCAACTCTCTCTTTGTAACCCTTCCCACCTCCACTTCCCCAGGAAGTCTGGCATCCTCTGACAGCGGTGCCTCACTGCCAGCCTGGGTACTCCAACTCACCTATACCTTTGCAGTCACTCTGTCTAAGGGACCATCAGTACCCACAAGCAGCTGTGGCTCACCTTCAGTCTCACTTCAACAGTCCTGGCTGCAGTTATGTAGTCTGACTGGGCCCCCACCAGGCTACCAGACCTACATGCTTGTCTCCAAGCCTGACTGCGTGTAACTGCATAAGCACATGGTACTGCATTACCAAAATCATTGCCTATCAGGACATCTGTAGGGATATCCTCAAACACACATACTTGCTGGCTTCCTTTTCTACCCTCCCAATCAAGGTGAACCCTAGCCAAAGGTATTTGGAATGGTCCCTCCTAAAGCTCTGACTGGAGTAGACCGCCCAGACAACTAGTGCTCCTCTGTAACCATTACAGGCTTCACAGTAGTTATGTCAGAGGTGGTGTCTCTCTTACCAATGGCCTCTTGGCCATTCACTATTATAGGATACAACCTCTGGTGGTAGTTTGGTACCCTTGTTGTCTCAAGGCAACTTATTATTGGTATTTTGTCTTTCCCACTTACTGGCTCTCTCACCTTTTGTTTCCCACCTTGCCTCCGTGGACATCTATATGCCACATGGCCCCACGGGTTGCATTCAAAACATTTAACCCTAGGTCCTGGATGTGTACCTGGACTAGTGGCTTCCCCTGCTACTGGCAGATTCTGTTTGAGCTGTCTGGGCTGCCCACTATGGGTTCCTTTAGACCCATGAGCAGCACTGGGTGTCCCTTTCCTGTGCAGTGATGCCCTGCTTGTTAGTTATAGGTCTCCCTTCCTCCCCAAATCATTTGAAGTAGCACATTGTCTATTAGCTAACCAGATCCTAATGGCCTCAGGCAAAGTGCTGAGGGCTTGTTCCCTCACCAAAAGATCTGCCAGCCCTTCAAAGTGGTGACCTGATACCCATTCACCCACCTATGAAAACAAGTCTTTAGTTTGGCAACATATTCATACACACTTTCATCTGCCTTGCATCTATGCTCACTAAACTTTTTCCTATATGCTTCAGGTGTTAGCTTAAAAAATTCTAGAAAACAATTCTTAGCAGTATAATTTAAGAAACTATTGTCTGACAGTTTGGAAAGTACAATTACAGCTTTACCACGGAGTGAGGGGGTCAGGAACCATACCCAGAGCCTTTGGTCAACATCATACTGTTTACATACCCTCTCAAACATATGAATGAAGCTATCAAAATTATCCCCCTCTGTAAACTGTGGAAGATATTTACTGACCTTTTGTGTTTCTGGAGTCCAGTTACTCCCTTCTCCATTACCTCCATGACTCTGGCAAAGAGTCAACATCTCCTTTTCATGCGGCCTGTGCCTCTCCTTTTCCACAGCTTCCATTTCCAAACTCCTGGCCTCCAACTTAAGTCTCTTTAGCTCCAAATGGATTTTTAGGTTTTCTGCAGAAAGGTTGAGCTGTCCATTCTTTGAGTGTTGTACATCTCCACGGCCAGTCTGATCATCCTCCTGATTGCTGTTTTCTGATGTAGCTGTGACCAAAGCTACAATCATGTCTGCCTTAGTCAGTTTCCATGCACCAGTCCCTTAGCCTGACATATCTCAGCCAACTGGGTCCTTGTCAGCTTGCCATACTCCTTTGCTGACATGCTTGCCTCCTCTCCCTGACTAATTAAGCTAACAAAAGAAATAAAACAATTGTGATCTGAACTCTGAATAGTCACTGTATGGCTGATTTCGAGTACAAAAACACCTTCAGTGATCACTTTACACAAGTTACAGGAATTCACTATCCACACCACTACAAGCCAATTAGTATGTGATGTGGCTAACTCACCACTATCAAACAATTAATATTTGATGTGGATATCCCTCCACTGCCAAACAATTAATATGTGGTGTGGATATCCCACCACTGCCAACCAATTAATATGTGACACCCGTGCAGTGGTCCAATAATCAAGGAGCCTGAATCCTCACCACTAGCCCCAGTGAGGGGCATGCACATTGGGAAGGACAACAAGTACACACACAGTAAAGTACAATTTTTCTTAAGAGCACAAAGAGATCACAGTCAGTCTGGGGCTAATTTCTCCCTTTCTCTCCAGATCCCCAATAAGACTCCCCACTGGCACAGCTTCCAGATCTCAGCCTAGTGGTCAAGCTAAAACCTCCAGCACCCTCTCTGTCCAACCAGTGCTTTGTGCCCCTGCCCAAGTAGCTGACACACACACAATTTGAGATAAGAGTTACATACAGACACACAGACACTCCTGGGGAAGGCTGGCACATGTTCTCCAGCTATGCCCCCTTCTTGCCCAAACTATAAGGTAGAAATCACTGCCACCAACCACTAATATCAGCTACTAATAAGGCCCTTCCCAAAGGGGTGACCAATTTTACTGTGCAATATTATTATCCAAATAGTAAATATGAAGAACAGCAAGGCTTATTGGAGTGGCTTGGACAGTATCACTAAATACATGCAAGTACTCTAAAGCTTAAATTATCTCTACACAAAACAGCCACAGTTGAAAGGTTTAAAAATATTTAATAATAATAATAACAGAAGACAAATATCCTCAATTCAACACAGTGCGAGTCTCAAGAGTTCAGACACAGGAACATTAAAACACGTCTGTAGGATAGTCTGACATGACTATAGAAAACAGCTAGTCTAATCTTACTATATTCTATCTATTTTTAAGAGAAATACTAAAGCTTAAGATCCTACTTACACACAGAGCAAGCAAGGGGTGGTGATGTCAGTTCTGAAGACAAATGCTCTCTCTTTCTCTCTGAGATCTCTTAAATTGATAATACATCACTGCTGATTCATTTTCGATTACATCATTCTCTGGTTCACAGGCTAACAGAAACTCAAAATTAACATTTCTCTTTGTAATATTGCATCTGGCCAGGCAACCATGGTAATAAAGGACATTATACATGTCAAATCTAGCAATTAACTCTGGTCTCAAAACAATACAAAGAATTTTCTTGTCCAAACATCATGTCTCTGAAATTTGAGATCAAACACAGCTGTAATACTTTACTTAGCAGCTTTCTTCCAGCAGAATCCAATGTGGTTACATTTTTTGAAGTTCAACATTTAACACAGTTTTCTTACATTTAAGAGAACAAGCCTGTGGATTATGTTAATATTTACAATGACATAGAATTATCTACAAAATTCTATCTAGCTAGGCTGGCAGTCTTCCAGTTTTTCACATGTTCCTCCAAATCTCTCCCCAAACTTATGAATTTAACTCAAGAAGCTTTCTCCTGCACCGAGTCTTAGATGGTAAATAACCATCTAGCACGCAATGCATCAAAATCCAAAATTATGATATTCACCCCTTCTAGACACACCAATATTGACAAAGTATCCCTCTCTACTTTCAGCCATAACAAGACCTCTTTCAAAATAGTTCCCTATACAAAGCTGCTGGGTGTCCTTTATTGATGATCTATTAAAATTCGACACACATCTACAAACTAATATTTAAAAAAATCAAAAGTTTGGAATGCTATACCATCACAGCTGCTACCTTACTCCCTCATCCAAACAACTATCTACTACTTACCTCATTCCCTCTCTCCTATATGGAACCCCTCTCTTACAACCCCTCTCACCCTCAACTTACAACAGCACATAAGCTCATTTTCAAACCTTCTAACTCTCCTTCCCTCTCCTCCACCCTAAAAATGCATCAGCCTCATAGAATACTCAGATCCAATAATCAAAATATCGAACTTTACAAACCTATACATACTCCAGGGCAACTCTTACTTTCTCCCTTGCCAGATCATGGAATTCACTTCCTCCACACATTAGAACTACCAATAATCTCTCCACCTTTAAGACCTTACTCCATTCTTATCTTTCCTGTCTCTGGGAATGCTCCTGCTCTCACCCTACCTGATGCTTTCCACCCCTTCCTATCTTAAATCCAACCTAAGACTGCCTCCTGCTCTTTATACCTTACTTTCTCTACAAATCTCCTCATATTTTTACACATAAAAAAACTGTTGAACATATATATACAGTTTAATTGTTCATTTTATGTCTTCATATATATTGTCTATAACTGAATTTTTTTTGTTTCTTTTATTACTGTAAATATTAAAAATACTGTATTTTAGATCTTTATTGTAGATATTGAAAATACTGTATTTTGGAGCTTTTCTCCCCGGGCCTCCATTGAAAATGGGCTCATCTTGGCCCAATGGACTTTCCTGGTTAACAAACTGCAAATAAAATATACTTCGACTACTGCAACCACCAACAAAACTTACCAGAAATTGTGGCACTTGATGAATGCATGCCATGACCAAATTAACTGCGACTATATATATATATATATATTAAAATATGTTGGTGTGAATAAGAATTGACATAGTCCATTCTTTACATGGAATATTATATTTTTACTCTAAGTATACTAGACTATATAGTGGGAATAGGATTGTCTTCATTGACACAGGATCTGGATTACATTTTATAAATGAACAGCTCTCCATTTACTAGAAAGATTCTGATCAGTAATAAACGTAAGACAAACTGCTTTAAGAATAATAAAAATACATAATCTTTGGAAGAGTATGTGAATAGCTTGGGCTCCAAAAGAATGTGAAATTGTAGTGGGGAAAAAGTACCGTCCTTGACAGAACACATTGTAGCCTAATTTTACGAACACTAAGTTTTGTCAGCCAACAGTATCTAGCCTACTCTCAGAAGGAGGGTTAAATTACAATGTACGGGACCATTTATCATAAAAGAGAGGTGAAAGAGTATTTTGTTTGAAGGGGGCTAGTCCTTACAACCAGGTGAATGCACCTGCTTTTTAAATGTAGAAAGGTGAGTATAATATGCAAAATGTATGGGAAGATTAATTTCTGCTACAGTTTAGAAATATGTTTCATTTATATGAAAGAACCTATTTCACATATATATATATATATATATATATATATATATATATATATATATATATATATATAATATATGTTGGTGAGAATAAAAATGACCTAGCCCTTTACCTATAATATACTACATTCGTGTGAGCATAGGACTGCCTCCTAGAAATGGTCTCTGGCTTATATTTTATAAATATATAATTTGCCAGTTTTAAATATAAGGCAGACTGTTTTAGGCAATAAGAAAGCTCCTTAGTAATCACATCTACAGTAGGAAATTTGCAGTGGTAGAATGTACTCTCCTTTACAGAATACACACTACACAGATTTTACCAAGCACACCACCAGGTCTTTTCAGCCAGTGGAATCTGGCTTACTCTCAAAATGAGGGCTGAATAACACTACAAGGAAGGACTAGTTTTCAGGAAAGTGCTGTACTACATTTTATGGGATGAAGAGATGTCACCCTTTCAGCCAAAGGAATGGACACTGTTTTTCTTAAATGGAACACTGTCCTGATTGTAGTAACAGAAAGGTATGTGGAAATGAATTAATTCTGGTATTTTAGAAATGGAAAATGTTATATAGGCAGGAAAGAATCTCGGAATTAATATAAGTAATGCATTCTACTGTAGCAAATAAAATCACCTACCTGGATTGTGCATGCCATTTCTGCCCTTCATAGGTTAGACTGCAGTGGGGGAAAAGTACTGCCTTTTGGGACAAACATCCATCACTGTAGTTTTAAACTTACTACAGTCCAGTTGTCAGTAGGATGCCAGTCAGCAGGAAACATGACAGACTCTTAATGAATGCTAAACATCTTTAGTGACCACAGTAAGGAAGCAGATTAGTCATTAATAAATATTATACTGTCTGTAGTAAGGGATCCGCGGTGGTGGTGCTGCGGTAGCGTTGTCGCCTCACAGTAAGACGCTGTCCGGTTCGATTTTCAGCTAGAGCGTATTCTGAGTGGAGACATGCGTGAATGAGCGTACCTTTGTTGAAGGTTGTTCATCAGGGCTGGTAACTCTGCACGTAAAAATCAACTACCAATCATTAGCAGACCGGAGTTCTGCTGTGGCAACCCCTAACTGGGAAAAACCGAAAGACACAACAACAACATACTGTCTGTAGTAAGGTATAAAAATGGTCTAGTTCTTTCAATACATCACATGGGCAAGGAACTTCCTCATTTGTAAAAGTTGGCGAGTCTGTCTTTCATGGAATAATTTATTTTACTAAGTACACGTTCATGTTCTTTCAACCAAGAAATCTTGCCAGCTGAAAAGAAGGGGGCTAAATTATAGTTGGAGAAAGGACTATCCTTCAGAACATGAAATCTGGATGCTTTTAAAGCACCTGCTAGATTACATTGGATGAAAGATCTAGTCCATACAAGTGGTCTACTCTTTCAGCACCTAGAATACAACATGGAATTATAACCTGGTCGGACCAGCCTACCAAAAAAGAAAATAAATACATATATAACCTCTTTATCCTAATTAGTGAAAGTTGTGGTGGGAAAATTAAATGCCATCTGGGAAATAGAGTTTAGCTTGTATTTTATAAATAAATATTGGACAAGCCAGTTGAAATGTCTTCAGATCACTTCTGTGAATAAATCACTATTTCTTATGATCACAACATGGCAGAAAAATGCTTTGTTCATAAGAAAATGCAAAATTGTTATGGAAGAAGGGTTATCTTTCATCAAATAGATTCTGATATGTTTTAATAAACATACTAGTCATTCAGACAAAAGAATGTAGTCAGAGTGAGAAAGGTCCACCCTGAGGGAATAGACCTGGCCCGCTTGTAGTGAATATACAGGGAATCTATCCCACTTTTTGAAAGTAGGCAAGACTGACTAGAGTGGGAGAATGCTTAAGGAAGATGAATTATTGTTGATATTTTTGAAATAGACTATGTTCCTTTTACAGATTTGCCTTAGTCACTAATAAATGCATTGCAGTCTGCTGCAGGAATTGAAAATTACATAGTCTTTTCAGTAGCTGGACTAATTTTCCTCTAAACAGTCTTCACTATAATGTGTCTTCTATGAAGTAGATTTATGGTTGTTTTATAGCTCAAAAAATCACCCTTGGTCCTTCGAGGCTCACCTCTTCACATCACACCGACTTGATCTTCTACACCAATACCATGTCCTTCCTAATTTCTCTTATTGGATGTAAGATGTTTAGATCCTCTAATCTGTGAGTTTACTAATCTTTCTAGTAACTTTCCTCTGGATTCCTTCAAGCAGCTCCTCCCCCTCTAAATATATATGTATACACATCATATATGCAGATAAAATTGCCCTCTAATTGCATTTAATGTCCATACTCTACATCACTACCTTCCTTCTTACCCTTTCTTCATCTGAGCTATACCCCACTGAATACCATTGTGGAGTTAGTCTACTCAAACTTATTTTCAGCAACCTAACCCTTTCCCTTCAGTGATCTAGCTTTGTCAAATGATGGCTTGGGCAATCCCCAAGGTGATAACCACATCAACTGTGAGCTGGTGACAAAAAGAAAGGTTTTCTCAACAGTAGAGGACCAAAGAATTCCCACACATCAGTAAAATGAACTATACTAACTAATTCCAACAGTTAATAAAACACACACTGTAAAGGCAAATAATGTAATTCATTTAACTACTCATGCCTGACAGGCAACTATTCTGTTGTTCTGAATATGCACCCTAACAGCTTGTACCCTGGTCCTTATAGGACCTCTAGAACTGAACACAGTTCTCCAAGGTGTGACCTGAACTAAGGCCATGTAGAACTGATGCACTACTCTTGTTTCTGGCATCTATCCCTCTGAAGATACATCCCAGTAATCTGTCTGATATTGTTACTGATCTGTCATTGATCCTGGTGGTCCAATCCAGTTGAGATGAACATAACTATATCCATTTCCTGCTCTATTGCCTTCAGTTTCATGCCCCAGACAATACTTATTACTAGGATTGATGTGAGAAAAGTGCAGTGTGTTTTATCTGTGTGTACTGAACTTAAAACTGCCACCTTTATACTCTGCCAGTCTGTCTAAATCATTCCATATAGTCATCCCCTTCCAGCAAGTTGGCTGACCTGGCCATGGCCTTTGACACCATTCCCCATGCAGGTATCATACTAAAGTTTTTTTTTCTTAATCGACCCACATGTAGTAGAATGGATAGTAAATTAGCTACACAGAACCCACACAATGTAAATTGCAGGTGCCACATTAAAAAAGTATGAAAGTTATCAGTGGTGTCCCTCGGGGCTCAGTGTTAGGACCTCTACTTTTTGGTACATTCTTCTCGGATCTCTAAGCAGATCTCTGGCTAAGACAGGCTATAGATGACTGCAAACTGGAGGTTGCTATTAAGTCATTGTCTGACACCCAAACCCAGTCAGCATTGATCAGACCAACTATCAAGGACAACAGCCCCCTTTGGAATGCATTTCACTTAACATATAAATTAGAAAGATCCCAATGGTTCCCATTTAAAAAAGATCACAGACATGAAGTCCCTGAGATATCAAGAGAGAATGGAAACTGTATCTTATTGGTGTCTTACAGATTTTGAGAGGAAATCTCAGAAAGATCCCAGTGGTTCCCATTTAAAAAAGATCACAGGCATGAAGTCCCTGAGATATCAAAAGAGAATGGAAACTGTATCTTACTGGCGTCTTATAGATTTTGAGAGGAAATCTCAGTCTCATCTACTACTCTATTAGATACTCAATTTTCCTGGATCTTCTTTATGTCTGCAAATCCAGTATCTCCATCAGCAATAAAACCAGAGACGTAAATCTTCATCAACAGATAAATAAAACATGGTGGAGTGACAGGTTTATGATCTAGCACCTCACACAAATCTGGAATAAACTTTCTCTGTATGGTAAGTAGTGAGACAAAGTATCCTACTTTAAACAGAAGCTAGATAACCTGATGTGTGTTCACAAATTTACTCCAAGATTGACAGGGATTGGCTTTCTTGAGAAAGGAGGTGTGGCCTGAAGGAAGACACTGGCAAATGGTAGATGTCATAAAATGAATAGCCTTCTAAGCTATATATATATATATATATATATATATATATATATATATATATATATATATATATATATATATATATATATAAATACCACACTGTTGCATATTTGTGTTAACAATAAAGAGGTTGATCCTGTCCTCTGTTCCCTTTAAGTCTCACACAAACACACTGAAGAGTAATGAACTCCAAACTGGTCTCTGCAGTAGTCTTCTAGTCACATTCCTAATTTTTGACATTGTTTCTCAAACCACAGTCCACTGTGTTATACCATTCAGTCATCCAACAGTCCAATTCCTCAGTCTTGATCGGATCTGACCCACCAGTCTTCCTATCAGCCTTCTGTATGGGACAGTGTCAAAAGCCTTGCTGAAATCCAAGCACACTTTGTCTACTAGTACTCTCTTTTGAAGCACACCTGTAATCCCATTGTAAAACTGGACCGTGGTTGGCTGACACTTCCTGGTCACAGACCTATGTTGATTGCTGTTCTTGGCATTGCTATCCTTTAACAATGTCTCCAACCTTCCCCTCAGGATTCTATTTATGACTTTCCCTGTCACTACTGTTAAGCCAAAAAGGTCTGTATTTGTCTGGATTTGTCTTCTTCCTCTGTGAAAATGTACCACCTTTGCCATCTTCCAATCATCAGGCACATATATATTACCCGATGATCTTACTGCCTTGTTTATGTATATATTTACTTATTGCAATGGTACCATACTTGCTGTCTTTCAATCTTCAGGCACATACATTCTAGTCAGTGATTTTTCTGCATGGCCTTTTAAACAAGAGTACCGTAATTACTATACTCCAATACCATGGCACATCTGCATTAACCAGGAATAACTATAAATGCCCATGATGGAGGCTACTAGTATAATGTATATTTTTTAGAGGACCAGTCTTTCTGTTTAGCATTATCTACAGGCAGCCCATTTCTTCTCCATCTCCCCTTCAATCCTTGCCTTTGCCTTATGTTTTTTTTTGGTGTGCATTGCCTCCCTCCAGCATGGCACTCTCCCCTTGCTTTGATTTGAAGTGCTGATTTCGTACTTCTGCTTTTCTAATTTTCTGTAACCTCCATCCTATCTTTGATTATCATGGCCAAATCTGTTACATCTTTATGCTGTAGCAGTAATAAGATCTTCTTATCTTTCTTTTTTACAGATTTTATTGCACATTTTTAAAATGTGACAGGTGCACATATACTAACATTTCCATAATGCAATACACATATGTGTTTTAACAAATTTTCATTCCTTCCAACATTATATAAACCACTCACTTGCTACATTCCCTTAAATTTCATTCCACCTCCAGAAAATTATTCTGCATATATTGCTCCCAAAAATTCTAATTTTCTAAAAATCTCACTTCCACTTGTTTTATTTTATGTACAATATGCAGTACTTCACTTTATGGTTGGTTTAGTTTTTAATTTCCATTTTCAAGTAATTGCTTTTTTTTTTTTTTTTTTTTTGTAGCCAGTATCATGAAACTTAGGAAGGCCTTAGTATGGCCAAGGAATTCAGACCCCTAGCTCAAAACAATCATTTCCTCTCCAACATTCCTGACAATGTACGCTGTTGGGAATTTTTACAATCCATCAACTCCTTGTATTCTCTAAAACAGATTTCCACTATACTCTTTCACATCTCACCTCTAGAATTTGCTACCTTCTTGGAGGAAAGATTCTCTATCTGCTCCAATTATAGAAATACCTTTGCAAACACATACATGCAAAAATTCTTGACTCTGTCATTGTTTCTTTGTACATTGCTTTTCCATTCTTATTTCCCAATCGTTTCCATATTCTTACAGTTATGTGATATTTACACGAGTGATGGTATTTTTTATTTTCTAATAGGAGGAGATGTCATAAGTTACATATTTGTTTTATTTATTATGGTAATTCCATTATAAGTTTCCATAATTTTAGGTGTTAGATGTTTTATTGATTCTGAAGAAGTCCAAGATAATGTAAACGGATGAAAGCTCAAAACCGATTTTACAATATTTATTTTCATAATTTATTTCACTGAAAAGCCTTTCCTGTGGTTTTGTTGTAGCAACAACTGGTTTGAATTTACATACTCTACTAATGATCTCTTTTAAACAGCAGCTCCAGATATATGATCAATTACAAACTCAACTACAGTTGGCCATTCACACAGCACTAACCTACCTCTTTCTCCCTGCCTATACTCATCAATCCCTGGTAAGGAAGGCAGTCTCTAGTCTGCAGTCTAGACTTTTGATTGGCCTCATCCCACTTTAATTCATCTCCCCTCCCTAGTTATATATTCCCAGTACCTTAGTTCCTTTATTTTTTCCCAAAAAAATTCCACTCAGATATTATCCATTTATATAACCCTACTTGCTGTTATCCCTCTTGGTAAAGTCTTCTTCCATTTCTGTGTTGGTTTATTTTTTAGATTATTGTTACCTTTTGAATATAATATTCTGTATTGTTGTTCCTATTGTCATTAAGTACCGGCTTCCAAAAATCCTACTCCCACTTTACTTCTTGTTTTCCTTCCTGTGCATCATATTGTGTTTCCATTTTCATGTACAAGCTTTATATATATATATATATATATATATATATATATATATATATATATATATATATATATAAATATATGAGCCTTATCTAGGTTGCTCTAAAATGCTCCTTCAAATCAGGTAATCTGCAACCAACAAAGTCTTCTAAATAAAAATAAAACACGGCCACAAATCACGTATAAGCTTAATCACTGTTTAATGCAATAAAAACTCAGACGACTAAATGCTTTCGCCTTTTCTATTACCAAGCTTCTTCAGAATCATTTGAGTAAACATTTCATTCAACTATAAATACTCCCAGTAAAACAATTAAGCAACCAATGACACCATGTCCTACATAATTTCAAAAAAACTACCATTCATTCTTAAAGCTAAATTTACAATCAGTTTTGAAAATGAAACAAAAAAATAAATAAAATCCCAAAACAAGGGGAAATCTGTGTTTCCAAAGAATGCAGTCATGTATTCATAACAAAACGATCTAAGATTTAAAAAATTTTGCATCATGTTACAATCAATATTTTTTTGCAAATGACAGGAAATAACAACAATCTTTTCTTTTACTTCCTGGGAACTTGTCCAGCCCTTTGTTTTAAAGCTGGTGCCAATGAAATGAACAATGGGCACTACAACAGGAGACATTGGGGAAGGGGGAAAAGGAGACGCAATTAACCTTTTGGGACATGCTTGATGTTGGTTCTGAATCTTTGTCTAATGAAAATGTTTTTTTGATTGTACTGAGACTGAAGTTAATAATGTGACCACCAAAAATAATAGTTTTTCTGTATGCAAGATCATTACTAAATAGGGTTTCACTGTACACAATTTTAGTGGCATGAGAATTCATGATGTGCATATTGAATTACTTAAAAAATGTATTTCTCATGTCTCAGATTTTAAATTTGATGTTGCTTATGTGTTGACAAAAATGTATGTGAGACAGTTAAATCTGAGAACATTTTTTAGTAGTCAGCCAATTGTCACATATAGATCAAACTCTTTAAATCCTAAAAGTATGTTATTCCCCCCACAAACCCTTAGATTTCACTCTTTGAAAAAATGTGTGAACTTGAAATTAGGAAAGAGCTGTCTAACAAAGGTAATAGAAACACAAAATTAACACAAGAAGAAAGGAAAGTTCTTACTGAATTAGCCAATGATAAAAACAATAGAATTATAAAACCCAACAAGGGTGGAGGCTTAGTGATTATGTCATAAATAGACAATGTTTCAAAAATGTTTAATATACTGAATGATCCCTCCACTTATACTAGGGTTTCTAGAAATGAACTTAATAGGGCCTATATGAGAATTGATTTCTTTCTCTCAGATGCCTTGTTTCAGGGGTTGATCGATGAAACAGGTTTAAGATTTCTAATGGTTGAACACCCTGTGATTGTGATTCCCAAGGTGTTCAGTAAACCCAAGATACACAAAAATGTACAGGATCCACCTTTTAGACCTATAGTCACTGCAAGGGGATCAAAGCCAGAACCTTTAGCGGCTAGGATGGATAAATGGGTTAATCTAGTTGTTAGAGAAACCGAGCATATTTTTAAAAGTTTCTTGGCATTGTTTAGAGAGATTATGAACATTCAAAAAAGATGAAGATTATTCAGTTAATCCATTTTTAACAATCCCACATTCCGAGGTTTTAGAATTGTTTCAAGACAGCCTAATAAAAATTCAAAAGGTGGAAAGAGACATGATTGTGTTTCTTACAGAATTAATGGAAGCAGTGCTCAAAAATAATTTTCTGGCCTTTGAAGGTGAACTCTTTCATCAGATATCGGGTATGGCGATGGGGGCCAGATGTGCCCCGCTTTTGCCAACCTGGTATTGTTAGAGTGGGAAAGAAATTTTGTTCTGCACTCATTCTATATGGACAAAATTAAGTCCTATAATTGTTTTTTGGAAGATATTCTTATTTTATGGCAAGGGGACGAGAATGAAGCCAATGAATTTGTAAACTAAATTCTACAACTACCTTCCTCAGATTTACAAGTAAATGGAAGGCTAATGAGATTGAATTTTTAGACATCGACTTATCAAAAGGCGCTCAAGAAGATGAACTTAACAGCAGTATTCACAGACAACAGACTTATTTCAACACCTTGCTCCACTTTAACAGTTGTCACCGCCCACATCAAAAGAAAAGTATAATAAAAGGTACGGTGGTTAGGTTGTCCCGTTTAATAAGTGATGAAGTAAGTTTTGGTAAAGAAATATATTGTTTAATAGGATTGTTTATTGAAAGGGGTATCAGTTAAAGTTATTGATAAGTCAGAAAATAAATTATGTTAAAAGGAAATACCTCCTTCATTCCTATCTTAAGAACAGGCAACAACCAGCAAAATACATCTCATAGAAAAAAGTGATGCTATATATGTAAATATCGATAAATAAAAAATTCACAGGATGTATGTTCCATAGTGAAGAGGTGGTGGAACATATGTATGGAGCAGACAACTAAAGAGAGATTGGGGAAGAAACTGCTGATTGTTTATAGTAGGGGGAAAAACATCAAGAATATCTTAGGTTACCCGAAATCTAAAATAAAAGGAGGATTCAAGTCAGTTATGTCAAAATGTGGCACTTGTAGATATTGTAAATTTATCAATGATGGACTCTGTTTCTGTTAGTAATTACATGTTTTCTATCAAATACTCTGGCAGATGCAGCCTTGGTTGGGTCCAGAGCTGTGATGCAGGCACCGGCTTCTGAGGAGGTTTTTTGCACTACCGATTCTAGACAAAAAAGTCTCCTCTGATTGCCGTTTCTTTTGGACCAATGGATACTCTTAGGCCTAGAGGCAAGGCCACTCCTAGGAAAACTACCTGTAGTCACCACTTTACTCCTGCTCCACCATCCCAAGCTCAAATGCTTAAAATGGCAGAGGACCTTATCACCCTTATTAAGGGTAGTCAGGTCACACCTTCTAAAAGGAAACGAGACCTTTCTCCTGAAATACTGGCAGAACAGGATTCTGAGGATTATTCAGATTTTGAAGAGGAACAACAACCTCTGACTGTTTATGAGGAATCGAATGCAGAGGAATCCATTCCTTCTGCCTCCCCACCAGAAGATCTTTCCTTTGGGGAAACCCTTCACACCCTCAGGGAACATTTCCACTAGGAATTCCAGGACTTCCCTCAGTCTAAGAAAAGACTAAGAGTTTCTAAACCTGCCCCAACACAGTCCCTTGGCCATCCCTCCAATCTTAGAGGTGGTTGATGTTTTCCATGAATCCAGTTTTAACTCCTGATGCCCTCCCACCTGCTCCCAGAAAACCTGACTGTTATTATAGAGTACCGGATTCTCACAAATACCTGTACAGAAATCCTGCTGCAGACCCGGAGGTCATTATACAGGGACTAAAAGGATCTAAGGCTAGTTCTACAAAGAATCCTGTTCCTTCTGACAAGGACTCCAGAGCTCTGGACAGATGGGGTAAAAAAGTATACACATCTGCAACCTTAGCTATCAGAGCACTCAACTGTCAGTTCCACATGTTAAAATATCAGCAGCACACTTTGGCACTATTAAAACAAGATTTAAACCTTTCCTGAATGTGCCAGTTTGAAAGAGTTAGTAGGTTTACTGCACTCTATTTGTCAAGTGGCTAAACACTCATTACACTGTGGATATGATGCCCTAGAGTCCTCAAGCAGGGCAGCAGTGTCAGGATCTGTCATTAGGAGACATGCACATGGTTGAAGGAACAACCTCTCCCTGATAATGTCAAATCTAAATTACTTGATGGGCCCTTGGATAAGGACTGCTTGTTTGGAGTAAAGGCAGAAGATGTGCTTAAAAAGATGGAAGACAAAGCAAAATCTATGCAAACTGTAAACGATTTCCTTCAGGTACAACCTCCTAGGTTCAGCAGGAGTTTTTCCTCAAAACACTGGTCCTTTCCTGCACCTGTCAGACAGGGGCAAGGTAAGTCCTGCAGGGACAGACAACCCAGACTCCAATCCCAGGGACAGCAGAGAACCAAACAGTGGACCAATTCCACTCCAAAGGCAGAAAGTTCTAAGCCATCCCTCTATGGCAAAAACTCTCAATGACCCCCCCCCCCCCGCCCTCCTTTCACTCACCAAAATCTAGGAGGAATGCTCTGCCTCTGCAAAGAAAATTGGCTTTTTGTAACAAAGGACCAATGGGTCGTAAAGATCATTTTTCAGGGATACAAATTCTCCTTCAACAAACTCCAATTCCAAGAGGGTACCCAGACTTACCTCCAAATCAGTGGGCAGAGGCATGGAAACAAGTCCAAACTCTCATATCCCAAGGGGCAGTAGAACCTGTCCCCTCAGATCAAACAGGTAAAAGCTTTTGTTTCCAAACTATTCCTTGTTCCCAGAAAAGAGGGCACTTGGCAACCTATCCTGAATCTATTCATTCTGAACACCTTCCTGGTGGTCCCCAAATTCAAAATGCTAACTTTGCAGCAGCTGCTGCATATGCTGAAAAAAATGCCTGGTTAGTTACCCTAGATCTAAAAGATGCGTACCTCCACATCCCCATAAGGGAATCCTACAGGAAATTCCTTCGCTTTAGAGCAGGCTCACAACACTTTCAGTTCTCTGCCCTACCCTTTGGCTTATCTACTGCTCCCAGGGTATTCACCAAATGCTTAGCCCCGGCCATAACCTTTTGCAGACAGAAAAATATACAAATGTACCCTTATCTGGACAACTGCCTCATTCAGGCAGATTGCAAAGAAAAGCTCCTCAAGGACCTCCTCTTTGTCAAAACCCTGCTAACCTCCTTAGGGTACACCATCAATGAGAAGAAATCAAGGCAAACACCCTCCAGGAATATCATTTTCTTGGGAGCATTGCTGGACACAGCATCCCAAATGGCCTTCCTATCCCCAGAAAAGCAGAGCTTCCTGCCTCTCTATTTTACCCAGCTGGCTTCCAGAAGTCACCTCACTGCAAGGAAGCTCCTGCAAACCTTGGGGTACATGGCATCTTGCATCCTTCTAATTCCTCTGGCCAGGCTTCACATGAGAACTTCAGTGGTACCTAAAGAACCTGTGGTGTCAGCACTCTCAAACTTCTAGAGACCTCTCTACCTCTGATCCCCTGTTATAAGGGCTGTGTTTCTCTGGTGGGCAGGGGCCTGTGCCAGAAAAAGGGTCTTACCTTTACCCTCTGCCCAACCGGGCAGACCATTACCACAGACACCTCAGACATAGCTTGGGGCACTCACCTAGAAAGCAGGTGCACCCAAGGTCTTTGGGATGCCCAGCACATTCCCTTACACATCAACCAGAAGGAAATTATGGCAGTACAAAAGTATCTGACATCATTCAAACCCCATCTCAAGCCAGGGGGTTCTCCTTATCAAAACAGACAACACCACAGTAATGTGGTACATCAACAAACAGGGAGGGGCCCAGTCTTACCCTCTGTGCAGGTTAGCCATGAACCTCTGGCTGACAGCCTCTTCCATGGGACTACACCTGATAGCCCAATACCTACCAGGGATCAACAACACCCTGGCAGGCCACTTAAGCAGAAAATTACTGGACATCCATGAATGACAGCTCCAGAGAAAAATCTTTTTACAAATCACTCTGGCGTGGGGGACTTTGGAGGTGGATCTGTTTGCTTCGCATCTCAACCATCAGCTGAAAAAATTCTGTACCAGGGAGTATCACCACCTAGCATGGAAGGTGGATGCCTTGATCTTCCCCTGGAACACCCTCTTTGTGTATGCATTCCCTCCTCTGCATCTTATTCCCAAGGTACTGATCAAAATAAGGGAGGAGAGACCAAAGGCCATCCTCATTGCTCCGGACTGGACCAGACAACATTGGTACCCCTTACTGCGCAGCCCGACCTTACAGCCTCCCAGGCAGCTTCCCCTGATCTCAGACCTTTTAACTCAGGTTGGGGCGGGATGCTGCACCCAGACTTGCAGATTCAAACTGTCAGCAGCTAATACTCTAAAGGAAAACAAGGGGACCCCGTTAAGCAAACAGGTCGTAGACATTATCACAGAGGCCAGAAGTCCCAGCACAAAAAAATCTTATGCAGGAAAATGGAAAAGATTCTGCTCCTGAAGCCACTCCAGAGGGGGCAATACCTCACAACCTTCCATCCCCCTTATCCTGGACTACCTAGCCGAGCTACTTAATAGTGGCCTCTCCTTCTTCTCCACTAAAATCCATGCCTCCGCCTTTTCAGCTCATTTTGATACAGAACAGCCCCTGTTCTCCCATCCTTTGATTAAGCAATTCCTCAGAGGGGCTTCTAATATCAGACCTCCCAGAAGGCTACCCACTCCAGCCTGGGACCTGAATTATATTTTGGAAAAACTAACATTACCAGCCTTTGAACCTGCTGCTTCAGCAGAACTAAGATACCTCTCCTGGAAAACTGCTTTTCTTCTAGCTATCACCTCATCCAGAAGGGTTTCAGAACTTCAGACACTCATGGCCATTGAGCCCTTCATCTTCCATGAAGACAGGGTCTCCCTGAGGACTAATCCCTCCTTTATGCCCAAGGTGGCATCTAATGTAACTCTCAACCAGGCCATACATTTTTCCACCTTTTTTCCTAACCCTCAAAACAAGGAGGAAAAAATTCTGCACTCAAAAGACGTGCACAGACAGCTCAGATACTATCTGGACCGTACTAAACTCTTCATGAAAACAGACCAACTACTTGTCAGCTTTGCCCCAGGGGCAGAGGGAAAGAACATTTCCAAATGGATATCATACTGTATCCATTTCTGCTACAGAGTGCATGGGAAACCCCCACATAAGTCTATTCAAACCCATTCACCCTCCACTTCCACAGCATTGCTCAGAAGAGTTCCCACCATGGACATCCTGCAAGCTGCCATCTGGACTTCTGTCCATATACCAAGCATTACCACCTACCTCTATTTGCTAGGGTAGGGTTTGCCTCTGCAGTTCTGCAGGGCATGCTAACCCATTCCTAGGTCGCTTACTAATCCTACCACCCCTCTCCTCAGCTTTAGGAATCCTCCACAGGTGATGACTGCAACAGTGAAACACAAAGAGCATAGTACAGCTGTGTACACTTACCATAATGTAGATGTTCGAGTGTATTCACTGTTGCAGTCCTGGTTTCCCACCCTCCTTCCCCCTTATATCTTCTTTCTTTAGGGAGACATAAGTTTCTAATGGTGGCTTATGGCCACCAGGACCACTTTACTATATTTACTTGGGTGTCTGACTGGTTTGGGCAAGAAAAACGGATGTAATGGTGTCGGCTGCCTTCCTTTATAGCACTGATGACCTGATGTCAGGCAGCAAGCGACAGCAGCCGATGCAGAAAAACATTGACTCTGGTATTTGGGCAGGCTGAGGGCTACCACAGCAGGGACAACCCACAGGTGATGACTGCAACAGTGAGTACACTCTAACATCTACATTTATGGTAAGTGTACACAACTGTACTTTTTACTGCTGATCCTTCATCAGTTCCTAAATATTTTTACACTCCCTCTTGCTCATGTTTATATCATATTATTGTCCCAAACTGATGGTTTCTTGGTGCTGCAGTTTTCCTGCTTTGAAGGTTGCTTTTGCACATTTATCAAGACCAAATGACATTCTTATATCATCTGAAAAAGTTTGGACTACTTGCAGTTGTGATATAGTTTTAAATCATCGACAAAGTGAAGATAAGTGTTTACACTTTTTCTAGGAGTCAAATTATAGCTATGACCTAAGCTGTTAAGTAGACAGCTTAATGGGTTAAGAGCAAGACAGAATAGCAGCAGTGACCGTCACCCTGGAAATTCCCCCATTTAAATTTTTATCTCTGGGATAATAATTTGTCCTTTATCATGGCTTAATTGCAAAGTGGTCTGCCACTGTTTCATGGCAACTGTAATGTAGTCGATCAGTGTGAGGTGCATCTTAATACATTTTAAGCACTCTTTTATCCATGAATGCGGAATACTATCAAATGCTTTTTTGTAGTCAATCCATGCCATATTTACATTCTTCCCCTTTTTACAGTTCTCCACTATGACTTTAACAACAAATGATCCTTTGTTCCATAGGACTTTCTTTTATTGTCCTTTTTTTCTATTGTCATAACTGAGTTTTCTTCTAAAGGACTATAAACTCTGTCAGCGTCAATTCCAGTGTATAGTTTACATCGAAGACAAGTTATTGGCCTATAATTTTTAGGGTAGCTTGCAGGTTCACTCTTAAGTAGAAGCATTGTTTTTCCTGTTAGCCAGGTCGGTGTATGCTCTGGGTGCTCATATAAATAGTTCTTACTCGTAGATAAATCCTCGTGCAAAGATGTTAATACATTTAACCAGAAGTTAGGTACTGCATCTGGGCCTGGAGTTTTCCAATTAGAAGTTTTTCTTAACTTTGTTTCAATATCTGAGCATGTTACATCATCCCATTTCTATCCTGCACCTTTAAATTTCTTATTCCGTCTTTTAGTTCTATATATTCAACATCGTTATGTTCCACAGGATCTTCATAAATGCTTCTCCAGAATGTGTCTGTTTCTTCTTTTTTTTTTTGGTGGTCTTTCAATCAATTCCTTTTACCTTATTTCCCAGTTCTCCATAAAACGTTTTTTGGGGCATCAATAAATTGCTTATTTGTACTTTTCCTTTGTATTTATCTGCATATCTTCTAAGTTTTTCTGCCTGTGCTGAGATTTTTAGTTTATTTGCGATAGTGCATGATAGATCCTGATCTGTTCTAATACTGCACATTTCTACTGTCACGTCTATTTTTTAGTATTTTTACTCTTCTAACAGTGACGCTTCTTGTCTTAATTGTTTTATAGTTTTCGCTGTTCGATACTTCCATGATGGTATTTGATTTCTCCCCTTCCTTTCTCTCACTACCCTGTGTTTTTGTGCTAGAACTTTATCAATTATTAATTTAGCTGCACAATAATATATCCTGTTTACTTCTGTCATATCGCATGGATCTCTATGAACACTCCCAATTACTGTATTCATTTGTTTTATCAAACTTCTGACTTTTTGGGTTTTATTAGCCTTCTGCAGTCTGTTTCTTTCATTAATTTTAATATGTCAGTCTAACTCTATTAAATCAAGCAACTCTTCTCTTAGCTCATTTTCTTCTAAAATGAGGGCGCATTTTTTGTTTTTGATTTCCTGGAGACATTCTATAGAAAATTCTATAGCATCTTCTTGTGCAAATTCTCCAATTTCATCCTGTACCACCTCTGTTGCTCTGTCACATGGGAACTCACTGGCCTATCAGTTCTCTACATTAACTGTGTCAGAGTTTCCACAGTTTCCTGTTCCTTCCCTTGCTGTTGAGCTTCAAGTGAACATTTATACTGGTCTCCTGTGGAAGGCTGCAAAATATCTTCATATGGCACCTGACCAATTGCTTCCTGATCCACTGGGTCCACTTAATTTGGACATCCATTGCTCTATCCTGTTGTGTTTTCTGAATTAGATTTTTTACACTGAATCTTTCACTTCACAGGTACTCCATAACCTCAGTTTCTATTTCTTTAACTTCTCCATTACTAAGCTCCTTTTCTACTTTCCTTTTTGTCTTATTTTTTTTGTATTGTGAAGTTTTCCATGTCTGGATTCCTTTGCCTGTGTTTCTCTTCAAATATTTTTGATGTTGCTCTTTTTGTATTGATTAGCTTTGCTTTCTTCTTTGGATAGATATTACACCATATTAAATCTGTCTTCCTTTCTCATGTCAATATTTCTTTGGATGTCTCCTGATCTTCCTCCTTCTCACTTTGAGACCTCGCCAGCATGCTGTGATGTAACCTGTGTTGGACCTAAATCCTTCACTTCATAGGCACTCCATAACTTCAGCTTATATTTTAACTTCTACTTTATTAATCTTCTTTTCTACATTCCCTCTTTTTGTGATTTTTTTTGTGAAATTTTCCATATCTGGATGCATTTGCCTGCATTTCTCTTCAAATATCTTTTGGCTGCCTTCTTTATATTGATTAATTTGGCTTTCACCTTTGCATAGGTATTGCACCATATCAAATTTTTCTTTATTTTCCATGTCCATATTTCTTTTTTTATGCTTTTCAAAAATCTCTAGGTTTTGTTGTTTATATTTTCACACTTCCTCAGATGCTTTTTCCAAACAGATCAAAGTTTCTTGCTCTGTAACTGTTTTTCACAAATCTGTTGTACTAATGAATACAAATCTTTATTTGAAGCTTCTGACAGTTTTTCTAGTGGAAGTATTTTTCTTTTCTCTAATTTCTCTCTCAATCATTTTGTGTATCTTGTGTCAAGGAAATTATCGGCTTTCGATTCTCTGCTGGAGTGCCTTCTGTGCGGAGTCTGCATGTCCTCCCTGTGGTTGTGTGGGTTTTCTGTGGATTCTCCAGTTTCCTCCACATCCAAAGACATGCTGTAGGTGGATTGAACACACTAAATTGGCCGTAGATGTGAGTGTGTGCATGCGTATGCCTTCTGTGGAAGGTTGGGCACCGGGCTGGCAGCTCGACTCTGTAAAACTCCACTGCCAGTCGTTCTGTAGACCATTGTTCTGCTGTGGTGACCCTTAACTGGGATAAGCCGAAAGAAGAAGTTGCATAACAGTAATACATAATGTCTTTCTTATCCTAAATAGTCCACTTTATCGTCTTTATGGCTCTTCTTTGGCCTATCAGTTTTTGTGATATTTTTTAGGACTGCTACTTCCTTCTACAACAAGGGGGCATCCTCCCCCTGAGCCTGGCCCCATTATAGGAATGTTTCCTTATTTTGAGGGTTCTACACTGTAGCTTTTTTCAGTCCTGGCACCATACCACCCAAATGTACCGAATTACTCGTTTTTTTACCAAGTTTTGGGGTCCAAATAATGGGATGCCACGGTTCCCGAGTGGCACCACTTCATTTCCGACTATTTTTCCCAGCTGTTATTATTATTTTTTTTTTCTGTTTGTTGAGCTGATGTCATCACGTGCACAATGACATCAGCGCCATCGAGGCTACCAGCCTGTCGGAATTGAGCTCAAGGGCTCAGTGCACATATTTCTGGCTGATATGCATTTCTGCTGGATCTGTGAGTGGGAAAGATTCTTCAAATGGATCTGTGAGCAGCGTTCTCTTTTGGGAAGTCCTAGGTACTGCAAAGCACAGAATTCTGGCTGAAGTAGGAAACGTGTTGTTTAGTTTTATTTATTGTGTGGGTGTGTGTGTGTGTGTGTGTGTGTGTGTGTGTGTGTGTGTGTGTGTGTTTGCATGTTTGCATATAAAGTATTTAAACCTTTCTTGATATGGTTACTGCACAACTGAAAAAAGAAGTTTTTTTCATCCATTGCCCTGTATATTGATAAATAACATTGGAACATACATAAATCTCATAACTATAGGGATTCTATATACTTAAAGTGAGAGTACAGAGAAGCAAACCTCCAACTCCCTCCACACTATCTCTGTGTGCTGTTATAAACATGTATTGTGATTAATAATGTATCCCTTAGAGCTGTGCCCTTTGGAATGTGAAGCAAATGTATTCTGAGAGAAATAAAGAAATGATACACTGCAAAGTTCTGTTTTGCTAAAAACGTAGTCTTGCCATCTGTGCTCTTACTATGACATGCATTCATTTAACATATCACTCACTCAACTGTAAAAAAAAAGTATTACCTCACAAAAATTTGCATTCAGCTTCACTGTATCACAAGCATCAGAACAGGCTAATATAATTGCCATCTGTCTGACCTATCTGCTGAACTCATTTCAGTCAAGTATGAGACCTTTTTTTTCTTTTTCTCATTCTAATGATACTTAAAATACAGTAGAAATGCTTTTGCCTGCACACAGTGTAGTATTGTCTACAGGTATGAAATGCACCTCTATAAGAATCCCCGGAATGTATTTCCATTAAAAAAATGGAGAGACATAAGCATCATTATGCTTCGAACCATTTATATGAATTTGTAACTGAAGTGCTAGTGCAGGCACAGTAAATTGTATTTTATTATTAGATATTTAAAGTACAGACTCACTGATTCCTTCATTCCATGAATGAGGTGAGGAGGTTGGCCTAATGGTTAAGGCGTTTGCCTTCCAAACGCAAAGTGCAAGGTTTCAGTCTTACAAGGGGTAATTGAATAGGCTTAAAATGGCCCACAAGGGCAGTTGGCCTAGCACTAATCTACGAACCTATGAATATGTTTTCTGTTTAAATATTGGCCCAGATGGAGATCGGCTGTGTTTGGCTGATTGAAGACAACTACTGCATACTGAACGTAGACAATTCTCGGTATATAAGAAGACTTTTTAATATGCCTATGCAGCCTGAAAAGCAGTGATAGCAAGTTTACTGCAGTGCTCTGGTGTTTAGCATGTGAACCTTGCTGAAACAATGTGTGACATGCTAGATTTAACCTATGATTTTATTTTCCCATGCAACATATCTGGTTTTGATTGTAGAACAATTCTTCCAGCTACAATAAAGGAAATCTTTGCAAAGGTTTAGAAAACAGAAGCCCGAGTCAAATCATAATTTTAATACATCCCTTAAACTGGACTAAAATGATTGATGCCATTTTTAACACCTTTTAAAATGTATTAAATCTGTTTTTAAAGTTTCACAGAAGTGAGCAACCTGTATACTTTATAGCAGTATCTGGGTACCATATACTTATAGCAATATCTGGGTACTTCTCCTGATTGTTTGTTTACTGCAGGAAGTAGCAGCCAGTACAAGCCTAGGGCATCTCCTACTGCTTCGTCCTTGCTTCCACATGTGCAGACCTGTACTTAATGATATCTCATGAAGTGCCTTTCCTTACCTTGCCTGCTGTATATGCACTTCACCTGTGACCCTGATGTTGCAGTCTTCCTACATTACCTGCTCATTTAAGTGAGCATTTAGACTGACACACATACCAAACTCTCGTGTGACTTTTGTCAATATCTTCTTAACTGTGGCAGAGAGACCCTTCTTTGTAATACCACACATGACATGAACTGATTATCCAAAATTTAAAATAAAGGAAAATCCTGCATAAAGCAGGATGATTGGGCCTTTGTCTCCCCTCCCCCCATTGTAATACGCTTTGTCCAGATTTCTTGCATTAAGAGATTGAGAGGTTTGGGCATGATGTAGATGCCAGCCTTCAGATGAGCAAAGTTTATTGTGTAATTTGATGATCTGAAAGAAGTGTCTGTGTGTGTGTGTGTGTGTGTGTGTGTGTGTGTGTGTGTGTGTGTGTCTGTGTGTGCGTCTGCGTGTATCTGAATATCTTGCTGTTGGTTACAGGTTGGAAAATGAACATCACTGAAAAGTGCATGTGTAATCAGATAAGTATGGAAAAAGTATGACTGTTTTTTCCATATCAATGTAATATGGTTACTGTGTTGCCTTACTTTCCTCTGGTCCTTCAGAGAAACATTTGAAACTATGCCATTTTCAGCCATTGTTTTGTTTAATGATTGTACTACGGTTATGGTTGCACTGCCATTTAATGTGTAAATTACTGATAGCACTATCATTTAATGTGTAAATTACTGATAACTTCATTGTAGTAAATGGTTCTGGCAATAGGAAAATTAAATCCATATTCTTCCTACTGTATGTTAAAGTCCCAGTATTGCTGTTGCATGTAAGTGTAATTTTTTATAATACATTTCTGACCTTGAAATTTACCAATAACTGTTAATTATTTACATAATAAACAGTTATTGGTAAATTTCAAAGTCAGAAATGTATTATAAAAATTTACACTTACATGCATTTGCACTGCGGTGGTGCTGCTGCGGTAGCGTTGTCGCCTCACAGTAAGACGTTGTCCTGTTCGATTCTCAGCTAGAGCGTCTTCTGTGTGGAGACATGCATGAATGGGCGTACTTTCATTGAAGGTTGTGCATCAGGGCTGGCAACTCGGCATGTAAAAATCTACTGCCAATCATTAGCGGACCGGAGTTCTGAAAAACACAACAAGCTATTAATTGTTTACATGCAAGTTTAACAATCCTAAATATAATATAAATATTGAAAGAAATAGGACCTAAAAGTGTGTGTGTCACCACTTGTGAATTTATGCCTCATATTTTTGATCTGTTCCTCATAAAACCTGTGTTTTAAGGATTTTTGTGGCAAATCACTGAAGGACTGATTTCACTAAATAATGACAGGCATTTGAATTTCAGATTTTATATTCTTCAGAAAATAAATAGTAACACAAAAACCTTTTATTCTAGCAATTTTCTAAGTTTATAAGATCAGTATTTGAAATTTGTTCTTATTTTTGAGGCTGTATCCCCCCATTATTGGCTTTGTCAAGGTTTTTTGTGCTAAGAGGTTGAGAGCTATGGTGAGAAGTGAGAATTGAATTCACTAAATGATGGCATTTAAGTTTCAGTCTTCCTATCTTTAAGGAAACTGCTGATTTGGCATAGTGGTATGTTGCTATGTCTGTAGTGCATAGGGTCCTGGATTCAAGTCAAGGCAGTAAAATGCATTGTGGTAACACAACATTTTATTCTAGCAACTTTCGAAAATGTTTGTACCCCCCCTCCCAAAAAAAATTGAAATTGAAAATAAGTGCAAGAAGCTGTGCAAGATGCCTATGGGTTTACACTACTGTCATTCTATTATATATATATATATATATATATATATATATATATATATATATATATATATAGTGTGTGTGGGAATGTAGAAGTAGTCTTTTATGATGGAAATGTTCTGAATTGGGCAGTTATGTCATTATTGGTTCATGCATTTTGTTTTATTGCCTACTGGAAAAATGTTAAAGCGATAAATTTAAAATGCGCTCTAACAAGTGTGCTGTATTATGCAAGGAATATAATTTAATAAAGTCAGGAAGGTGCATCAAAAAACAGATGTATGTGTCTTGTTTTGTGTGCAAGGGGCCAATGATTTGAAAACAGCCCAAAGGTAATCTTTATCCAGCACTGGCCAGATGCATTTTCTTTGGATACGGTGGCCCTCTCAACTGTACAGATTTTTTCCAGAATGTCCAGATTTTTGCTTCATATTTTTGGTGTGTTCCTCCTAAAATCTGCACCTGTCTGGCAAATAGCTGGGAACTGAAGTCATTAAATAATGACAAATATTTGAGTTTAAGACTCCATATCCTTCCGAAAATTCATGCTAATGCAAAACCTATTCTATCAACTTTCTAAGTTTGTAAGAGCAATATTTAAAATCTGTCCCTATTTGTCCCCCATCATTTTAGGCTTTGTCCAGATTTTTTGCTCTAAGAGGTTGAGAGGTACGTTCATTGTGAGACAGTATTGCTTTGTTTAGCAGATGTCTGTTAGTGTTTGTGCATTGTGATATAAAATGTAAAAATAAAATCCAAATAATTATTGTAGAAGTAAAGCAGTATGCACACATTAATGTTTATGATAAATGGGGTGAAATAGGTAATGGGACATTGCAATGGCTTCAAAGGGACTCTGGTGCCATATTTTTGGTTGTCTGTTCTTCAGTTCGCTTTTGAAAGTTGGTATCCCACAATTCTGTTGGAGTGGGCGGGGTTATGCAAATTTGATGTTAACCAGCATACAGATCTGTAATTATTTTTCAATGGCCTTGTCCAGATTTTTGTTGTTTCCAGGTTGAGAGGTATGCTTGGCACCAGTGTGTCTAACAAGAATGGGCACTTCCTTGTTCTTGTGCACCCAGCTATCTTATTTTTTTTTTTTTTTTAACCTCCTTCTGTCCATGATATACACTATATAAGTACAGTCTGTATATCGTTGTTGTCTTGGTGAGATTTTGTGAGAAACAGGGTCCACCTTATGAAGGTACTCACCAAGACTTGAGGATGAATTCAGTTTCAGCAATACTACTTTCCTTTACTTGCTGACTTATCTCTCCACTCGGACCCCAATAATTATGGCAGTATGAAGGCTTTGGTGGGAAGATAGCAGAGCTGGAAACACTGGTGCTTTTGAATCAAGCTGACCTGATTTGGATAACCGATGTTAGCCGCTGAAATTAGGGATTTGGGTTTAGTGTACTGGGTATGCAACCATGAAGGGATGGCAATCTACACGACGGAATGTTTGGTGGCGGTGATAGAGGGGATGGAGAGGAAGAAGACAGAGGATGGAGAGGAAGAAGACGGTATCATCAAGTGAAGGAAGAGGATGGTAATGAACCAATAGTAATCATTCTGGCAGTAGAACTGCAAGAGGCCAATGAGGATAGTTGATACAGTACCATCCTCATAGATCCCTTAGCAGACGTGTGATGGTATAGTTGGGAATAGAGACATGGAACAGACAGGGAAAAGAATGGAATACGACAAGAGATATCAGCCTTCCATATACAGGTTGGAGTATCTTTTTCATGATATGCTGTAAAAGCTACTTGCAGTATTCCATTTATAAAGCTTTGTGTAAAGGATGGTGGCTGAAACAGGTAGATTCTGGCATGTTGTTCTCTTTAGGCAAGAATGAAGTACAGGATCTTTGGATCAGGTACGTTGGCTGTTATTGGTCAAACAGTATTGTGGTTTGCAGTAGTTAGACAAGAGAGGCCATAAACACTAGAGAAAGTACAGTTGTGTACACTTACCATAAATGTAGATGTTCGAGTGTATTCACTGTTGCAGTCATTACATTTGGGTTATCTGCTTGCAGTAGCCCTCATTCGGCCTGATTAACAAAGTCTTGGGTCCTACGTTGGTTGCTGTCTCTTCTTTTGTGTTGTCAGGGGTATAAAACATGCAGCCAACGTCATTACATCGTTTTTTTCTTGCCCCAGATGTCAGGTGCCCCCCTAATGGGGAAGCAATTACAGCTATAAATATACAAGGTTATACCTCAAACAAAAAAGCAAATACACCAAAAAGCTTAAGCATTGAAAAGGAGAGAAGAGGTATAGCCAAAAAAAGTCAGGGGGTTGGAGGGAGGGTGACCAGGCTACAACAGTGAATACACTCGAACATCTACATTTATGGGATGTGTACACAAATGTACTATGTTCTTCGTGTTTCACTGTTGCAGTCATTACATTTGGGTAGATTCCCAAAGCTAAGGATGGGAGGAGGACTTTAGATAGCATTAGGACCAGCTATAAGGTCCTGCAAAACTGCAGTGGCAAAGCCAGCTCTGGATTTAGAGAAAATTGGCAAATGGTAATGCTTGGTGAAAGTATGTACAGAACTCCAGGTAGCAGTTTCTAGGATATCTCTGGTAGGTACGCCTCTGAGAAAGGCTGTAGAGGTAGATGCAGTCCTGATTGAGTGGGGTCTGATTCCCTGTGGGTCAGGTTTTCCATGGTGCTTATAGCAGAAATGAATGCAATGGCTTATCCATTTGGAAATGGTTTGCTTTGAAATAGCCTTCCTCTCTGTCCCTGCAGCAATTGCCACCAGCAGTTGTTCAAATTTCCTTTGAGGTTTAGTCCTGTCCAAGTAGAATACAAGTTGTCTGTGCACATCTAAGGAGTGCAGTATCCATTCCCCTTTGTTCTGTGGATTGGAAAAGAAGGTCGGCAAATGAATGGACTGATTAAAGGCCACACTGGATACCACCTTTGGCATGAAAGAGGGATTGGTCCGGAGGGACACCCTGTCCGCATGAAAGATGATGATAGGCTCCACTGCCATAAAGGCCTTAATTCAGATATCCTTCTTGCTGAAGTGATGGCTAAAAGGGAAGCTGTTTTCCAAGAAAAGAATTTTAAATCTGTAGTAGCAGCTGGCTCGAAAGGAGGAATGGTGAGTTCTTCCAATACAAAGTTAAGGTCCCAGGCTTGAGTTGGAGCTGTCCTGGGTGGACTTCAATTTTTGGCCCCTCTGAGGAACTGCTTGAGCAGTGGATGACAGAAGAGGGGAGGTTCTGTGTTATGAGCTGAAATGGCTGAGGTGTGAATTTTTATTGAGGACAAAGACAGGCCCTTGTGAAGCAACTCAGTTAAGTATTGTAAAATCTGCGGTAAACTGCGCACTGCTGTGCTCATCCCTTGAGATTGGTTCCAGGCACAGAATCTTTTCCATTTTTCAGCATAAGATTTTCTAGAACTAGGCCTCCTTGTCTCTAAAATAACATCCATCACTGGTTTACTGAGGGATGGTAAAGAAGAGCTTACATAATTAGGCAGGCTGCTAGGTTCAGTGTTTGAAGCTGAGGGTGCAGAATCTGGTTCTCCTGCTGAGACAGCAGGGTAGGAATCTGAGGAAGGTGCCCTGGGGCCAACAGTGACACACTGCGCAGGAGGGGGTACCAGTGCTGGCGTGGCCAGGCTGGTGCTATCAAAATCATCCTTGGTTTGTCTTGTTTGATCTTTAGTAGTACTTTGGAGAGCAGAGGCAGAGGAGGAAAGGCATAAACTGAAGGACAGACCATCCACTTTCCAAGCTTGTCTGTGGGGGAGTCCTTGTGCAAAATTTTTCCAATTGATAGTTCTGGGGGGAGGCAAACAGGTCTATATCTGGGCTCCTCTATTTGCTTGTCAACATGTTGAAAATCCTTGGTTCCAATTTCCACTCATGTGGGTCCATGAGGTTTCTGCTTAGTCCGCCTGCCAGTGTATTTAGTTTTCCTGGCAGGAATTGAGCTTGTAGATGGTAGCTCAAGGCTGTATTCCACAATGCCATGGCTAGTCTGCAGAGGGGGTAAGAATGTGCACCTCCCTGCTTGTTTATGTACCACATAACAATGTTTGTCCGTCTTTACCATTAATTGTCCTAGAAGAATGAGGTCCTTGAAGGCTGTCGGGCATTCTGTACAGCTAACATTTCTTTATGATTGATGTCAAGGTGCATTTGAATTGGGTTCCATTTGTCCTGAATGCACTTCCCTGCCAGGTGCCCCCCCATGCATAGTCTGATGCGTCTGTTGTTAGGGTTTGGGTGGCAGGGGTTAGTGTGAATGGTAGTCCCTTGTTTTGGTGGCAGGCCTCTGCCCACCAAAGGAACTCTAGATGTACACAAGGAATGATAGGAATAATTGTTTCTATATCCTGAGAATGTTGACACCACAGGCTTTGTAGAGACCATTGTAGTTTCCTCATATGCAGTCTTGCATATGGAATTAGAAGAATACAGGAGGCCATGAACCCCAAGGCTTGTAGTATTTGCCTTGCAGATAGCAGAGTTTTTGTGGCCACTTGTTTGAAGTGGGTTGTCAAATGAATTTGTTTCTCTGGCGTGAGGAAAGCCATCTGGGAAGTTGTATTGAAGCTTGCTCCCAGGAATATAATTTGTTGACAGGGTACCAGGTGTGATTTCTTTTCGTTTATGGTGTACCCCAGACAAGTTAGCACCCTTTGTACAAAAGCCAGATGATTCAAAAGTATGTCCTGGTTTTCTGCCTGAAATAGACAATTGTCGAGGTATTGGTATATTTGAATATTTATTTGCCTGCAAAATGCAATGACTGGAGCTAGGCACTTTGTGAATACCCTGGGCACAGTAGATAAGCCAAAGGGCAGTGCAGAGAACTGATAGTGTGTGCAGCCTGCTTTGAAGCATACAGAACCAAATGTAATAAACGCTGATCCCCTGTGTCTTGACACGCCAACGACACTAACGGTCACAACAAAAACGGAAAAAACCTGATGAATAAAATCAAGAATTTATTATCCAAAAGTTAAGCGCTTTCACTCGCTGAACTGCGAGCTTCATCAGATTCATTTAAAAACAAAATTCATGTCTTATTACTTGAATGACACATACATGGTAACAAAAATCAAGACACAATTAAGCAAACTAAGCATTTTATACACTTTTTTCTTCACTGAAAAAACAGTTAAGTTTAAATAAAGATACACATTTCCCAACATTTGCTATAGCAGGCAAAATTATACCTCTCAACTGTCCAGATTTTTGTCTCATATTTGTGGTCTACTCCTCATAATCAGTTGGATAATAAGAGGACTGCAGTCGCCAAATAATGGCATACATTAAATTTAAGACTTCAAAGCCTTAAGAAAACGTATGTAAACACAAACCCTTTTACTTTAGCAACTTTCTAAGTTTACAACGGCAATAGTTAAAATATGTCCCTATTTTTGGTCCTTTCATTGCCCCGCATTTTGTCAGGCTTTGTCCAGATTTCCTATACTAAGAGATTGAGCTGTATAGGCAGGTTTTGTCTTTAAAGAATGATTGATTTTGACTCAAATTTTAGCTCTGTCCCGGTTAACCCCCCGCCCCCGAAACAAACAGTGAACTTTAGAGAAAAGGTGGTGAATCACACCCAACAAATGATGACAATAATTAAAGAAAAGTGGCCTTGACGGTAATCTCCAAGTGTAGTACCTAGCTAGCAGGAGTGATTGAGAGCTCTGAATCCTGCCGAAAAAGACAATAATCAAGCTCCATTCCCATTTCACGGCCTGACAACTGCTCTACTTCATATTTTATTTAGAAGTAAAGGATCGAGAAATATAATACAAAAAAATTCCTTTGGCTGAAACTAGGTCCCTTCAGTCAAGGGAATCTAGCCACAACCATTAGAAAGGTTGAATCAGGCGCAAATATATAACCCTGCCCCTTTGCCCGCCCCATGACATCATCTGTAACGTCACAGACTCCCTTCAGCCGAGGGAATCTAGCTGCGACCTTGCTGGTTCGGAAAGAAAATAATTGAAGTGCTCTTAGTGGGTTTAACTCGTTCTTATGGCGTTGTTTTGCGTAAATAGGTGAGATAACGTGCATACGTAATTCTTTCATGTGTGTTCTTACAGGAGTTCATGTAACATGCACAGCGTCTCACCTTTCCTTCTATTGATGTATGTTGTGTGTTTGCTGTAGAGTCCGCATAACTGGTTAGACACTATATTTTCTAAATGTTACGTGGTTGATGGTGTTGAATATCTTTCTGGTCTTCACACCAAGGCCTGACAGTCAATTTCTGACTCTGCATTGATAGTTGTGGTGTTTGCAGCTAAGAAGCATGGGATGAGCTGGTAAATTTTAGTTCATTGTAAAGGGTCCCTTTCGGCATTTACTTTGGCTTATAAGTCATAACTTTAAAAACAAACAAGCTAGCTGGCATACCGTGAAACGGCATAGCAAATATAGCAACTGCGGAAAGGACCTGAAGGATAATTTATTTAATATTACTTATGTTAGGGAGAGATCCCATCTTTATATTTTGACATACCCTTGGTTGTTAGTTGTGTTAAGTAGAAGAGTTCCTGACTACAATTACCACGTGATGATTGCAGGAGGGGGAACTATTAATCCAGATACCAAGGTCCCTGACTACGTTTAAGTTTAGTAGTGGAGTATTATTTTATAGGTTCATACTAGGCTATCTGCCCTGGGGCATTTATAAGCCTAGCCAGAATGTGTTTGGCTTTCGCCACCCATTTTAAATTTATTTTGCTATGCCCTTTTCGAGGTTAGTATACTGTGCCTCTGTCTAACAGTGACACAGAAGTGATACCCGGGGTAAACCTACGATCTCCCATCCACTCATCAAGATTCCTCTTGAAGAGAGTCAATGAGGGACTCTGCCTAACCTGGACTGGGATTTTATTCCAGAGTGAAGGGAGCCTCTGGGTTATGAATCTGCCCCTCCAGCATGTCCTATTTATTTCAGTGCTGAGGTTTAAGTCCCTCGCGGCGTGGCTTCGATGGGATGGGATTTTCTGAGGTGCAGCATGTCCATTAATTCGTTGGACATGGCTTTGCTCGCGTCAGGCACAGACGCCTCTCAGCAGGCGGTATGCCACTGAGTAGAGCTGGAGTTTCTTTAACTGGCAGCATACGGCATCTGTTTGAGCCTTAATCCTCTTGCTGAGGTACTTTTGGGGTCTTTCCAGTTGCTGCAGGTGTCTGGTAAGGTACATCAGGGCATTATACTCAATTATGGCCCTAATGAGGGATGAGTAAAGAGGCACGATGACCTCCCTTGATCTAGATGTGAATCCCTTCATGATTAGGTGGGCTATATAAAATGTTTTTCTAACCACTTTGGGTTGTCAAATGAGAGATTGCTATCAACTTGGGTCCCCAGGTCCCTAATTACTTCTTCTGTACTTAATGGATTACCACCTATGTGGTAATTTGTGGGCACTTTGTTTTTGCCAAAGGGGATGACTATACACTTTTTGGCATTTAGCTTGAGGCCATGGCTCTGGCACCAGTTGTCTGTTTCTATGAGGCCCTTTTGGAGGATGCTTGTGTCGGCTGGAGAGTCTATTATGGCGCCCAGTTTGCAGTCATCTGAACTTGGTCAGCCACAGTCCTTCCATGTTGGCCTGTACCTCCGAAATATATACCGAACACAAGGGTCCCAAGACTGAGCCTTGTGGGACGCCACTTGTAACTGGTTTGGTATGACATGCTCCAGCTATTTAACCATATATGGGTTCTGTCCTTGAGCCAGTTTGCAAAGTCCTCTAGAGTGACATAGTTTATATTTATTAAGCTGCTGCTTATCTTATAATAATGAGTGGGTATTGGTATCAAAGGGCTTTGCGAGGTCCAGGTAGGCTGTGTGGACCACCTTCCCCTTGTCAATGGCCTTGGTGACTGTTTCAAAGAAATCGACCAGGTTTAAGAGGCAGGATCTGCCCTTAACAAAGCCGAACTGGGTAGGATCCAGTGTCTGTAGGTCCCCAATATCTTTATTTATAAGGTCCATGATGATCCTTTCCATAGCTTTGCAGACCAAGCCAGTGAGACTTATGGGGCGATAGTTTCCAGGATCCGTTGAACCTGTCAGCTAGGATGTTGTCAATGTCTGTGGGTTTGGTGTATTTTTTGTCATTTTGGACTAATTCTGAGCATATCTGGGAATTCCCACCCAGGTTCCTAACATAACTAAAGAAAGCCTTGTGATTATCCTTAGTGTCCTGTGCAATTTTTCTCTCGAAGCTGGCCTTAGACGATTTTATGAGTGCCCGTAGTTTTTTGCTAATACTGATCAGAGATGCCTTCCCTTTTTGGGATTTTGCTCTGTCATGTAGTAGCTTCCTCCTTCTATTGTATAGTTTGTTTATGGCTGGGGTCCACCAGACAGGACGTCTGCCTTTGGAGGATTGGGTCTTGGTTTTATTTGGGATTGCATGATCCATGTATTCCTGAAGGTGTTCATAGAATGCGTTTATAAAGGATTTTGTGGTCTGGGCCGTATTATCCACAGGCCCGGGGGCTTTGAAGGATTCCACCTCGGTTTTGAAGAGTGTGAAATTTGCTTTAGAGAAGTTTTTCACTGTGTTTTTCTGGGCATGGGGTGGGGTCGGGATGTGAATATCCAGTGAGATTAGTTTATGGTCTCATCTTACCAGTGAGGGATGCACTTCTGGTCTGGAGCATAGAGTCCCCATGTTGGTGATGATCAGGTCCAGTATGTTTCCCCTCTTGTGGGAGTGGTAACAAGTTGTTCCATAGCATTTGAGTTTATAAATTCTAGGAACTTTTGGGCTAGGGTGTTGGAGCTAGAGTAATACTCCCAGTCTATGGTTGGGTAGTTGAAGTCTCCCAATATAATGGTGTTTGGAGAGACCTTCATATTTTCCAGTGTTCTCAGGAAGGCCGAGTGGGGTTCCTGGGTTTGGGAGGGTGGTCTGTAGCAGGCTATAAACTGGAAGGCAGTTTTACCCACTGTTAGTTGCACATGGATAGTCTCTGATGCTCGTGTTGTGCCACCAACCTGAGGGTGTGGTATATTTTTGTGAATATTGATACTCCCCCCTTTTTGTGTTTTGGTCCAAGTTTGCATGGTATGAGGTATAACCTGGTAATGCTGGGTTGCTCTCGAGAGCCTTGAACCAGGTTTCTGTTACTGCACAGATATCAATGTTCTCCATGCTAAGGAGAGTTTCGAGTGCATGCATCTTGAGGTTTTGCCTTCTACTGTTAGTTTCTTATCCCTTGTGATACCTATGGAGGTGGGTTTGTCTGTTGAGCCTTGCCTAAAAAAGGCACTATGGGGGTAGCAAGAGCCTTTGCCAATATCCAAAAGACCAGGCATTGTGGCTTGTCGAGCATGTCATCCCAGGCTGGCAGGCATTGGTTCCCCTTTGAATGACACCAATACTTAAGCCAATTGTTGAAATTGATAATCTTGTCATCATACTGTGGCATCATTCTTGGTGAGGGTAAGATGCTACTCAAGGTCAGTATATATTTATTTTATTTTACAATTTTTTACTGGGAAAGTCCGACTGGAGACAGGTCCAATTTCAGCGGAGGCCCGGGGAGAAAAGCTTCACATTACAATACAGTAGAAGGTGTGTACACACATCAGGACAACATGCTGGTGATTAACAAACATACATATAGCATATATACACACAACAGGACATCATGCTAGTGATCAACATTTCTTACAGTAGGCAATCAGAGGTACATTTTTTTATTTTGCAGTTATAAGTTTTATAAGGTAAATGTATACGGGTTTGGAAGCTTTCAGGGGAGAAACTGTTTATACATAGCTGTACCCTGACAAATTCTTTTGGTATGGATTAGCCTGGTGAGTAACTGCATGAGCATAGCCAGTTAACTTAGTGGGTTTTTCAGGAGTTTTTTGAATTGACTAAAGGAGGTGGTAGAAGTTATTTGGCTTGGTAGAGTGTTCCAAGTTTTTGGCATTGGTGTTGGCAAAGAGGGACTTACTAGCTTAGTTTTTATGTTTGATGAGAGTTATGAGGTTCTGGTTACTAGATCTTAAGTGTCTAGAGGGAATGTGGGGCTGAATTAGGTGTTGAAATGCTGGAGTTATCTCAGGAAGGTAGAGTTTGTGTGCTATAGAGAGTTGATTGAGTAGAAGTATATGAGGCATCTAAAACCAGTTGAGTTGATTAAGGGATAGACTGGTGGGATCTATATGAGGCTTCAGTAGCAAACTTGGCAATGTTGTAGCAAGATTCCATTTTATTTAGATCACTTTGGTGGAGATTGGTCAAGATGGGAGAGGCATAGAGGAGGGTGGATAGAAGATGGGTCCTTGCGATGGTTACTTTTGTGCGTTTTGTCATAAACTGTTCCTGTAGAGGAGACCAAGTTTATTATTAACTTTCTTAATGGTTTGTGCTATGTGGATGTCGAACCTCAGGTTATTGTCTATTTCTACACCTAGCAGTTTAGTGTGTGTGGTTGGATTGATTTGAATGTTTTTTTTGGAGCAAATGGTGAAATTATTATTTAGGGGAGGAGCTTTGCCAGGACTGAAAAGAATTTGTTTTGTTTTTTTTGGGATTAAGAAGAAGTTTGATGTTAGTGAACCAAGTTTCAGCTAGGGTAAAGTTATTTTGGGCAAGGGTTTGCAGTTCACTAAGGGTAGGGGCGGCACATATGAGGATAGTGTCATCTGCATATTATATTATCGAGGCAGTGGGAGAGGATGAAGAGATCTGATTTGTAAATAGAGAGAACAGCAATGGGTCAAGGATGGATCCTTGAGGGACTCCTATGGTTACTGGTAAAAGGGGGGACAATTGGTCCTGCCATAGGACTGCTTGCTGAAGGGCAGAGAAGTAGCTGTTGAACCATGATATAAAGGAGGGACTTGTATTTAGGGTGGATAGGGTATCAAGAAGCAGACTGTGGTTTACCATATCAAAGGCTTTTGATGGGTCTAAGAATATGGAAGAAACAAATAGACACTTGTTTCTGTGGTTGTTAAACTATGTTGGTGAATGATAGTAGTGTTGTCTTGGTGCTATGGGAAGGTCTAAAGCCATGCTGGGGTATGGAGAGTAGGTTGTTATTCTGGAGGTACTGTATTAGTTGATTATGAACAGCTCTTTCTAATATTTTGGATAAAGGTGATAGGTTTGCTATTGGGCAATAGTTGGCGAGCTCTGAGTTGCCTCCTTTGTGCGGTGGAATTGTATATGATGTTTTTCATGAGGTGGGAACTTTGCATTCTGAGAGAGATCTGTTTATGAGAATAGAGACAGGATAGGCTATAGCTTCAGCTGTGATCCGAAGGAAGTCTGCTGGCAGCTTATCAGCTGCTAGAGTGGTTGGTTTAAGTTTACCAAGGAGTTTAGATATTGATTTGGTGGATACAGAGTGGAGGTGAAAATTGGGGCTATTGTTTTGTATATTAGGGTGGGTTGGGGTAGTTATTGGTGTGGGGCTGCTAGTACTATTTTGGGCATTGGCAAGGGTCTGGACTGTTTCGGTAAATAATTTGTTAAACTGAGTAGGAATGTTTTCATGGTTTTTTGGAAGCACAGGGGTTGGAGTCATGGACTTTACTGGATGCAGTATACCATTTATTGAGGCCCAGAATTTTTGTGGGTTGTGAGCATATTTTTCTTGCATGCTTGTATAGTAGCTGGATTTGTCTAGTTTGATTTGTTTTTTGGCTTTAAGGAGCTCTACATAGTTTTGTCTCAAAGTAGTGGTTTTGTTTTTCTGATGTTGAATCATGGCCTTGTCCCTTTCTTTCATTATAGTTTTAGTATCTTTTCTTAGCCATGGGGCATAGTTACTTTTTATTCTAATTGTTCTAGGGGGTGCATGATGGTTTAAAATTTTTATGAAGGTTGTGCTAAAGTACTCGACGGCATTGTCTAGAGGTAGATGTTTTAGGGGGTGTCCAGTTACAGCTTGATGAGATCAGTAGCTATAAAGTTTTTTTGTTTCTAACTACTCTGAGGATAGGTTGGTTGATGGTTTGGGATCTGTTCCTAATTAGGTAGGTTGGATGATGGTTTGGGATCTGTTCCTAATTAGGTAGGTTGGATGATGGTCACTTAGGGTATCTGGAATACAACCAGATTGCTGTGCAAGAGCAGGGTCAGATACCAGGATCCAGTCTAATATGGACTGGCGTTTGGAAGTGTTGTCAATTTGAATGGGGGTGGTTATAGTTTGGGTAAACCTGTGGAGGTTTATGAAGGCTGAGGGGTTATGGCTGGAGCAGTAAAGCCAGTCAATACTGAAGTCTCCTAATAGCATGGTTTCATGTGGAAGGGAGTTGGAGGTCCAATTAAGCAGGCTTTCCATTACAGTGATGTTATTGCCTGGTGGTATATAGCCACCTGCAATAATTATGTTTGTTGGAACTTATTTTTAATTTGGCAAGGATTAGTTCTACATCTTTGAATTCATAAGTATTGTAATCTAGTTGTTCTAAAGCAAGATGATATTTGAGTAATATTGCAACACCTCTGCCCTTTTTTTCTGATCTGTGTCTTCGGATAATGTTGTAACCCGGGGCAGTAATCTCATTGTGATGATGTGGTTTGAGCCATTTTTCAGACAGCAATATCTTGTTTGTATAGAGCTAGTAAGGCATGAAGGTCATGAATTTTGTTAAGTATACTTCTTACATTAATGTTTAAGAAGAGGAGAGCTGAGGTAGGTCTGTGGTGTAGGGGATTTAGCTGATTAAGTTTGGGCTGATTGATGTTTTGGGTCCTGGATTAGGATGTATTTCACCACTGCAAGTGAGTTTATGGAGTAGGTGTAGATAGAGTTTGGTCAATTTGTGAATTATTTTATTGTCTTTGCTGTATGTTGAGGTTTGAGAGTTATTTGTTAGATGAAATGATACTACCTTTTCTGCATGTTATATAAAACCATTTTCAGTGTACCAGGTATTAGTTAAGGTAAGGTTGTTTAATGTAACAGGTGTCAGAGAAGGGCCTTGGCAATGACAACAAATTCATAACCACCTTCAAATTAACTATTTATTTATTTTATTTCTCATTTGTTGACCAGGTTTATCCAACTGAGATGATCGCCCTTTTTCAGCTGAGGCCAGGGTTGCCAGATTTCCAGCCGCCCCAGGTAGGGACAAAAAAAAAAAGGTCTTTCACGGCAAAAGCTCTCCACATTAAAGAACAGTAGCTCAGTAGCTCTGCACTAAACACGGTGCTTCTCGTGTTTAATGCATTGCAGTTCCGCATTCAACACAAGTAGCTCCGTGTTTAGCGATTTTTGATTGGCCGGTATACCGGCATATGGGCCAATCAAAATTGCAACACGGAGCTTCTGTGTTTAATGCGAACACAAGAAGCTCCGTGTTTAGCAATTTTTGATTGGCCCGTATGCCAGGTATACGGGACAATCAAAAAAAAAAAAAAAAACACAAACAAAGCGGAGGTTGGCCGGGATTTAAACCGGCATGGCGGGACTCTGGATCAGGCTGCTGATCTCGGGACAGTCCCACCCAAATAGGGACATCTGGCAACCCTGGCTAAGGCCCAGGGAGAAAAGCTCCACAGATTTGCAATAAGTAATACAATTTAAAAAAATTATTAAGAACATTTCAAATCGCAACAATCAAATCATAAACTATATATCAGCAAGCATATGTTGAAAATAGATCTATTACTACCTGTTACATGATGTTCTATAACAATATAATAACAACTATGAATGGAAAATTGTGATGTGATTTATGTAGATTTAACTTCAGCATTTGACAGGGTCATACACAAAACACTGATCAATAAGTTAGTACAACCAGGTATTGATGTACTGTTGATAAGATGGATAGCTGCATGGCTTACAAATAGGCCATGGCAAGTATCACACACCAACTGGACAGGTGAAATCCTTGGTTACAGTCAAGGTGTCCCACAGGGCTCTGTCCTAGACCCTTACTTGTTTAAACTGTATCTTTCAGACCTAACTTTTTCATCTGACGTGTTCTACAGTCGATATGCTGATGATCTGAAATTGGATAACCTGATTACAAGTGTGACAGATAAGGCATGTTTGCAAAATAATTTGATTAAATTGACTATTTGGGCACAGGAGAATAATGTGTTGATAAATACATCATAAACTAAGCATATGAGATTTGGGAGACATAAACTGAAATGTGAATATACAGCATACAGTGATTGCAACTGTAGACTCATTTAAGGACCTGGCTATATGGGTAGATTCAGCTATGAGTTTTTCTAATCATATCCGCTAATTGGTTAATGATAGTTATAGAACTATAGGTTGTATAAAAATATTTATAAAGTCTAGGAAATCAAACATAATGAAGTCATTGTTTGTTAGTTACATTAGACCCAAACTTGAGTATGGAATAACAATATGGAAACCCTATAAGAACACAAGCATGAATAAACTGGAAAGAGTACAGCGAAAATATACCATGGGCACCCATGGATGGGAAAATCGAAGTTATTATGAAAGACTAAAATGTCTGAACTTGTACAGTGTCTGTTAAGAGATGTTTAAGAAGAGATCTTATTCGGGTATATAGGGCATTTAGGGACAACTCCCTCTGGGAATGTTTTGGGTTATCAAAAAGTACTAGAGAATCATCAGGTAACCTATGTAGAAGATTCTATAGGAATGAGGTGTACTAACTGGTTCTCTGACAGAGTAGTTGATGCTTGGAACAGACTACCAAATTACATTAAAGCGAGTACTAGTTTAGATATTTTTAAGAGCAGTCTGGACATGTGGAATATGGGAACAAGTGTTTTGGTATATTGGCAAGCTAGAAGGGCATTGATGCCCTTGCTTGAAACATTTGTATGTGTGTATGTATGTATGTATAAAAGTTAATTACAGAGTGAAGTTGCCATTTAATATAATTTAAGTATAGAAATAAAATGAGCAAACAAAAGAACTGAAGACAGAAGAGGGTAGTCCGTAAGCTATACTAAGAAAGGCAGATATATTAAGGTGGTTGGGTACAGTGGCAAGACCAGTGACTTTTCAGGCATTCTTTGGTGACTGTTTTAAATTTTCAGTTTTTTGAGAGACCTAATTTCCAATGGCAGTTTACAGGTAATAGAAGTGCCAAAAAGGAGGTGTCCTATTTCAGAGCCCTGGAGGACTCTGCTAGTTACCTTTATACTTTCAGATGAGGCGGCACCTGCCACATGAACTATGTGGGTTCTACCTTTTGCCTAGTTTGCTATCCATCTTGCCACATAATCTGTTTAAGTGTGCTTCCTGCATGGAATATGGTATCAAATGCTTTGGCTAGGTCAAGACATGTTGTGTGTGTGAACAACATGACTGTTGTCAACATCCTATGTGACCATCTTGAAAATGTTAACTAGATCTAATAGCCAGGATCTCCCTCTGACAAAGCAGAATTGTTGAAGGTCTAGCCTAATAAGATTTTTGTATATCATGATTGATGAGGCCAGTTATATGTTTATATCCTTACAGGTAAGACTCATAAGGCTGATGTGTCCGTAATTACTGGGGTCTGTGATAGAGCCAACCTTACAGATGGGTATCACCAGTGCAGTGCTCCATAGATCGGGAACAAATTATGTGCCTGTATGTTAACATACCTTTCCTTTCCTCAAATTGTTTAAACATCCAGATATGTTGTCAGTTGGAAGTAGTTTTTGGTCTTTGATAGCATTCAGAGTTGAGAGAGATGCTTGTGGATGCATTGTGCTGTAAACTCGTTTGCTAGAATATTACTGATTTTTAGTGTAGCATATTTCGTCTTGGAGAATGTTTAATCCAGTAACATCTTGGGGAAGAGGAAGCAATGGAACTGTCTTCAGTGAAGTGTTATTAACCCTTTTCTGTACTTGGTCACACATGTTTTTTATTTTCTCACAAATTTTCTGTTTGGTTAACTGTAGGTATTTGGGAGATGAAGAAAATTACAGTACAGCTTCAGAACGATCACAGATCTTGCTGCAGAAGTTACACGAGAAGGCAAAGACAAGGGAACAGCAAGCCACAGTAAAAAAAGATTCATTGCAATCTAAAAGGAAAGGACCAAAGCATGATAGGGTCTGCCCAGGGAGCAGTTTCCATTCAGAGAGTCCTCCAAGGACTGAAAATAAGAAGAGAGAGTCTGAACAAAAGGACAGCTTAAGTGCAAAAATACCCAGAAGGAGAAAAGTTAGTTCATTTGATGATTCTGAATCACTTGCAGGATTAAAACAAGACATTAACACATCCAGTGGAATTAACCAATCGGATAGCGAGTTTACAGTAAAGCAACATAAGACAGAAAAAGGCAGAAGAGTGTCTACAGGTTTACAGAACAATGGGGAAGGTATTGTATGCTGTTTTGTTTACAAAGCTCGTTAAGTATTTGCTTGGTCAGAAATCCTCCTGTAGCATCTGTCAGCATGTTCTGAAACAAAGCATTGCCTTGTACTCCATGTTAGATTGGGCTAAAAAGCAGTTGGATGAGATCATCTGACAAGAGTACTACTTTCTAACTTAAAAGTGAGTGTGGGGTGTAAAACAAATTGGTGAAGTTATATAAGCCACAAATCTGCTTTATATCTTTGGTGACAAGCAGGTAGGAGAGGTGAGGTGACTTGTGTAGTTATCTGGTCCTAGTTTTCAAGTTATTTGGGTTTGACTTTTAACTCTCAACCCTGGCACAAATCTTTTAATGTGCCTTTAACTGTCAACCCTGGCACAAATCTTTTAACGTGCCTTTAACTGATGTCAAGAGCTTGATAAATGAAAGAAAACTGGAATGTAAATTAGCATGCCTAACAGGCTTAAGTCTGTGTGACTTTAGAAGAAACACAAACCCTTAAAAAATTACCATTTGTTTAATGTGTGTCCACTTTTCATTGCCTTTTCAGTTACTCCAGATTCTGCCTACTTTTTATGGGGTTATAAACACTGTACCTATTCACCAGCCTTCTGCTGTGAATTACTTTTCAAAACTTCCTACAGCTTCAGAGACCATTAATCATGCTAGTCTGTTCTTCATGTTTGGAATTCGGGGACTTTACATGCATGATCCCTTCCCATGTGGTCTTTGGCTATGATAGTGTGTCAGTAATGTACCAGGATTTGTTTCTTGGGAGGAAGATAAAGCATTCCTCCCCCCTTTATTTTATTTTATTTATTCGACTGTTCAGAGTCTGAGTATGCTACAGTGTACTGAAGCATAATGTAGCAGTACAGATTAAGTGGAATCACTGGGTACTCTGTGCTAGTGGTGAGCAATTTCTCTCTACTCTGATATGGTGGCTGTGGAGATGTTATGCAGTTGATTGGACAAGCATGCCATTCCAAGATTACTCTCTGCACTGTTGTTCAGTCCTTCTGAATTACAGTTCACATTTTAGTTTTCTAGTAAAACGTTTATCCTTTTAATTGTTTAATTTTTATGTAGTAGTTGACACAGTAAGCCGTTAGCTTTCATATCTGGTCTCACTCATTTTATGTGGGTTTCATTTTATGGTCAACTGAAAAAATGCTTTTTTGTGGTGTATAGCCCAGAGGTGGAAGATGAAGTACTGTCTTTTTTGAAGTCCTTCCATCTATGAAAATTAATGAGTGTGGTGACTACAGATTATCAGACAGTCTTGCTGAAGTCTCATTTCTTTAGTTATTGTGATGTAGAATATCTGGTTGTCAAGCATGCAACACGTTCCCGTCCTGTGATGTAGAATATCTGGTTGTCAAGCATGCAACACGTTCCCGTCCTGTGATGTAGAATATCTGGTCGTCAAGCATGCAACACGTTCCCGTCCTGTGATGTAGAATATCTGGTTGTCAAGCATGCAACACGTTCCCGTCCTGTGATGTAGAATATCTGGTTGTCAAGCATGCGACACGTTGCTGTCCTGTGATGTAGAATATCTGGTTGTCAAGCATGCGACACGTTGCTGTCCTGTGATGTAGAATATCTGGTTGTCAAGCATGCGACACGTTGCTGTCCTGTTGTAGTTGATCTACTCTGAGTCTGCTCACTGATGTGTTCTGTGGGTTAATGTGATCTTCCCTGCAAGATGGCTAACTTTTTTTTCTTACAGGAGTTCATTTCTTCTTACTGTAAGTGGAGGTCATTAACTAGTGTTTAATTTAGTTTCAATGCTACTGCAATATATAACATACTACTAGGGACTGAAAATAATGGGTCTTGATACTTCTAACCAGTGTGACCTCTGCTACAGTTCTGAAATGCTGCACTTTTCAGATTTGCATTGAAGCATCAAAATTAATTTTACTGACTACCAGTGTAGTGATCATAGGTTCCCATTTTCCTGTCTGACTTTGGCATGTTAAATGTAAATGTAGTTAAACTGTTGCTGCAGGCAGGGCTGCACCCCACGATATGTGGACAGTGACCCACATCCCTGATCTTTTTGTAGTGGTTGTTTTGACTGAATCACGTTTTGCTGAATCTCAACTGAATTAACACATTTGACTGAAACCTTATTTGACCAGATCATGACTAAATGAAAATCATGAAGTAAAGAAGCAGTGATTCACTCTCCCCGGGATTCATTAAAGAAAAATCTACATGCAGGAACAGTGTAGCAGTTACTGCATGGAAGATGGCCGACGAGCGATCCAAGAACACCAGTTCCTGATCTGCACAAGCCTGCCTACACTGTTCCTGCATGGAGATCCGTACTGAATGCTAATTACCTCATTTGCAGGTGAAAACAATGCAAATGAGGTAAAATAGAGATTCTGCAAGCAGGCAGGTCTCCATGCAGGGACAGTGTTAGTTGCAGAAATGTATTTGACTAGTAGCCGAATACGTTTCTGCAAATAAAACGGAGGTCTGACAGCTCATAGAAGAGCATGTATTAAGTACATTAGGCATGCCAATGGCTAAATATATAGCCATTGGCACTGCCAAATATAAAAAAATATTTTTTATCTAATTTCGGCCGGTTAAGCACAGCACCGTGCAAAATGGAGGGTTCCGAAAAAATAAAATTAAAAGTAGATGAAGTTAAAAAATCTGCATTTGGTCATTATAGTCAATGGCATGCAGAATGTAAACTGACAGGAACACTGGTTGCAGTAACTAAGGGCTAAGGCAGTGGGGTATGCAAATGGAGGGTAATGTACCTGAATCACAAACTTCTTCTAAATGCCACACTGCTCCTAACTGTGTAGGTGGTATAGCACAATCGAGTAAGAATAGAGAGCATCAGACATGAAAGGGGGGATTTCATGGTTCCTGTAAGCACATTGGAGCTCCGCGCAAACAGGAGGCGTGGAGCTAAGCTTAGCTGAACAGTGGGGCGTGACTCATAAGCGTGTTCACGGCCAGGGGAGGGTCAAATGATACTAAGCATTGTTTCCACTAGCTAAACGGGTTTGTGCGGAGCGCAACAGGACTTAAACTGGGAGGAAATAGAAAAAAAATTAAAGGAAACAACCCCTCAGTTATGTAGTTGGCAGGTGGAATATATCACAGGCAGCCAATCCCACAGGCACCATTCACAGGATACCACTATAAACTGTTATAATACCCCAATACTCTCGCAACTCATAATCCCCTATAAAAATCTCAACTCTCTCCGCTCTTCCAGTAAACTCCTGACAAGTTCAATAAAATCAAATAATAATGCTGGTGACTCTCTATTTACTAATGCTGTAGAGACAAAATGGAATTTGTTACCTACTAACATAACAAAGATTACATCATTGCCTCTTTTCAAACAAAATATTAAACTGCATTTCCAAAATCACTGGCTTTGTTTTTGTAGTAAACCTGATTAGCTTTTCACTATTACTAACTAAATAAAACTATCTCTCTTACTCCTTGTTGCTCTTCTCACTATTTGTCTTTCTCTTCTCCCCCCACCACTTCTCTACCTGTTATCGGCATTACTTGCTCTTTTTTTCTCCACATTTAATCCCTATCTTTTCCCCTACTTTCTTTTCACTCTACTTTCCTTACCTATATTCCTTTGTTTACTATATCTAATAAGTTTTTTTCAACTTGTAAAATGTGATTTAGACTGTATTGTGTGTCATACTAATTAACTCCTGTAGTAGTACTTTACATTGAAGGGTTTACTAGTTTTTGTTTTTTGCAAACCCTATTACTAACTCTATTATTATTATTATTATATTTTTTGTATGATAGTTTTTCTGTATGTATCTTACTCTGTGGAGTTTTTCTCCCCGGGCCGCTACTGAAAATGTAAATTTCTCCAGCTAGACTAGCCCGGTCAACAAATGTAAAATAAAATAAATAAATAAATAATTAGCACCATAGGTGAGCACTTGCTGGGAATTTTAACTCTCAAAAATGTTAAGGGCTGCAATTGCTCTGATACACCAATATGTGGAAGAGGCTGAGAGCGGTGAGGAGGAGGACAATGCTGACAACCACCTCAGGCCGCGGAGGAGGAGGAGAGTGTTCAGACCCAGGGTACCCTACCAGGGGCTAAATGAGCTTGAAATAGAGTAATATAGGGTGGGCAGGGACATACTACAGCAAATCATTGAGCTGTGCCGGCCTTGCCTCGGATCAAGAGCCAACAGAGGGGAGCCCATCCCAGTTGACACTAAGGTATGTGTAGCCTTAAGAATACTAGCTACAGGTACTTTCCAAAGACCAATTGGGGATATCATGGGGGTCTCACAGGCATCTGCATTCAGAGTACTCCACCAGTTCTTGGATGCATGCTACTGCATGCCGGTGAGCACATTTATTTCCCTCACACCCCTGAGGAGAGGGCCAGCACTGTGCATCTCTTCTACCATGTAGCAGACTACCCAGAGGTATTGGGTGCCATAGACTGCACGTACATCCATATCAAATCAAAGCACTACTTGGTGACCATGGTAGGGTCTGCATAAACTGCAAGGGCTGTCACTCTAACTGCCAGGCTGTGTGCGATGCCCAGTGTATAATGTGTGTGCTGGCAGCCCTGGTAATTATCACGACTCGCACATCTGGCATGCCTCACAGCTGTACCAGGCATTTGCCAGGGACGACATCCTGTATGGCCATCTTGTGAGGGATGCTGGCTATGCACTGGAACTGTGGATAATGACTCCCATCAGAAGTGCGCACACACACACACACACACACACACTGAAGAACGCCGTAATGAGGCACACTCGCAAACCAGGGTCATTATAGAACATGTGTTTGGGATGCTCAAGTCATGGTGCTGCTGCCTTGATATATCTGGTGGAGCCCTGCAGTATGCCCCAACCACATGTGCCCATATGTTCATTGTAAGTGCCATGCTTCACAGTATGATTCTGCGGAACCAGCTGCAGCAGGATCAGCATGGGGAAGGGCCACACAGACCCCCACCATTGCCAAGGTCCCCACAGGCACAGAGGGACTTGGAGGAGGAACCTCCTGAGCTTGCACTTGTAGGCAGAAGGAGGTGTGCCCAGTATGCCCAGGCCTTGGCAAAGAGACAACGCATAGCACACACACTGACACTGTAAGGGCCCAGGGACTGACACCTCTCTCCAACTCCCACATATAGAAAAATGGATGCCACACACACACACTACACAACCTGTTACCCACCTTATATAGGCTATGTACTGTATGCATCCAACATATGCAGCCCTCAAGCACAGTCCTCACCTCTGCTGCAGGCACAAGGTAAGTGTGTTTTCTTAACAATAACTGCATGGATTACTATGTTTTCTTACCATACCTATGGTATTGCAGCATGGATGCAAGGGACTGGGGTGGGCTACTGGGATAGCAGCATACAAGTGACAACAATATAGGACACCAGGAAGTGTTTGGCCAAGACTGCCAGTACCACACAATGCAGTAGTACCCAAGGCGAGAAATACCACTGCAGTATATCTGGTGGGGCAGGTAGCTGGGGGTCATAGGCCACAGGCATGGGTGGCACTGTGGGAGTCCCTTACACAACCCACACAGACTCACCCAGCAAGTCAGCTGTAGAAAACCGTAAAAAATGTCTGGCACAGGCTCACAAATGGCAACAATTATGACACACACCCATACAGACTTACACAGTGATAGCACAGCAGGTTCTGCAGTTGCAGTAAGGCTCTGAAGGGCAAGAAGTCTGAAACTCACATGTATGCCAACACAGTCTGACTCCATTCTCTGTACTAATATGCCTGTAGTCTACAAGATGGGGCATGATATTATGGGAAATGGCAACAAAATGTAAAGCAAATATCAGCACAGTCTCTGCAAATGTGTACAGTTGAGAGGTGCCACCCCCATACAAAAGCAGTAACATATATGTCTGCTGGGAAAGAACAGTACAGCACACATTATAAGTGTTGTCACAATCAACATGATAAGCTGTGCCATGATAACACAATTGCTG